>NC_143577.1:161439828-161739828 GCF_048544385.1 Mastigoproctus giganteus
AGTCGTCTTTCATTGATTCCATTACTTTAGTTTTAATTTCCTCACTGGTGGTTGCTGGTTCACTCTCCTTTGGTCTTAGAATGATCAAATTTGGCCGCTGGACAGGTGGTTTCTTTTTTGTTTGTGCTACATCTGCCGAGGGAGAGGGAGCGGCGGGTGTCCTCAGCGCATCAGAGTAAGAGAGAGAGCGCTGTGGCATTTGCTTTTCTCTCCCTTCCATGAAAGCTTCAAGCCTAGCTTTCGCCTTTTCTTGTTGGAGGTGTTCATTCATTGCGATGGTTTCCAGTTTGTTCCAAAGGATTACTATGTCTCCTCTGACGGCCGTAGTGATCCTATTGTTGTTGTCTTTCATTATATTTTCCAGCTTGGTTCGAAGTACCGAGACCTGATCCAACACAGTATTTTTGTCAGTAGTGGGAGCTGGGAGAGGGCAGGCTGGAGTAGCAGGGGAGGCCTGCACATATCTGTCCAAGGATTCATTTGCAGAAGACGGGACGCGCAGGACTGGAGTGGCAGTGTTTAAGCTAGAGAAGATAGCTGCAGTAGTCGAGTGAGCTGGTGTTGCGGGTGGGAGCTGAAAAGCTGGAGTTGATGCAGGTGGAGCATTAGCAAGGGATTCCAGGATGGAAGCAGCCACTGGTGTGGACATGATAAAGTCCAGTTCACCCGTGAAGGACTGGTCCGGTTGAGTAGCACAAGGGCTTCTGTTTCTCTGTCTTGTCAAGGGATTTTTAGTAAGTTTTCCTAGGTGAGTATCAGCTTCAGCATAGCTTCGTTTATCGAGCTCGGTGGAATTCACCTGGCTGTTACTGACATGCCGCCTTCTACTACTCTGCAGCGGGCAAGGCGGCGTCAAGTGGGAGTCAAGCAGCAGTTTGGGAGGGGAATCCGCAGCTGAGTGGGAAGGGCTCCCTTGCTCATTCGCCGGCGTTTTTCGGCAGCAGCATGCAATGAATTTGATACTTGACGCCTGATAATTTTTTCAGGCTTATATAAGAAAGACCTGAGCAGCTCTGGCAAATTTGTAATTTGCATTTGGAGCATTTTATGTATGCACCTTTGTTTTCTTCGTTGGTTTCTTTTTTGCAAAATCTGCAGATATTTGCATTTTTAAAACTATTCTCCCTTTCCATAATAAACAAAACAACTGTACGTGAGGACAACGTGTTTGGTAGTCACACAAAACTTAAGCCTGTTAGTCGCTGCAGCGAAACAAAGCTTTCTCCAATTGTAAACGGGACCTCCTGCTGTAGAGTATTGCCGCAGGCAGGGAAGTGACACAAAACGGAGAGAGAGCGAAGGGAAAATGTTATTGGTCAGCGAAGCTAGTGTCCACTAACTGCAAATTATGCTATACAAGAATAACTACAAGCTAGCGTCCATCTTGAAGAAGTGCATTGTCCCAAGCCAAAAGGAGAAATATACAAAATACTTAACTTTTGCTGGAGCAACACTGCTGAAACTTCATACACGAGTAGACGGGCATTCACCGATGGTTACTGGATCACTTCAATGGTCGAGCATTTAATATAATTCACTTAAGTTACTTTTGATTAAGAGCACTAAACACACACGGTATACTAATAGGCGCCACCTAACCGATGGTCATTGATCAGTGGTGTGAGAAATGCAATGAATGAAAAGAGCCCAACTGAAATAGACATCCAGGAAGATTAATGATGGAAAAAAATTGTTTCCTGATAACACTGATAATGATAAACTTTATAGTACACTTTTACTCTTATTGACTAGAACTTATTGAATTTTTTGGTAGACAAACTGTATGACAAACTGATAAAATGTTAGTTACATTTAGTTACATGTTAGAGAGGCACTGAGAGAATTCAGTACTCTTGATCTGATTATCAGCAGTGATTCTTTAAGCATTAAGAATCTGCAGATAAAAGATCCACTGTGTGATAGTGATCAGAGTGCTTGATGGGATTTACTTAAAGATGTAACTACCATCAAGGGCAAATTTAAGGCCTTTTGCTTTCATAAAGGTGACTACAGTGGTCTCAGACAGTTTTCAAATTTTTATTCTGTAAATTGCAGTGTCTGGAGACTAGGCACTCATGTGGAGATCGGATTGAAGCTTTGAATTGATCAAATAAGTAACTCCATCATTCATTAAACTATAAAGGCTCGTTGAACTAGCATGCTTCTTTCCACATTAGGATCCACATCCATAATTTGTTGTTTAACAGTTTCCAAATTTCAAAACATCTGCTTGAGTTCCTTTAATGAAATTTCTTTAGAGACACACTCCTCTCCTTCAGCCGCAATTTCTTCTTTCTCGTCGTAAGCATGCTGTTGCTCCAGTTCTATAAGATCCGTGTCAGTGAGTGGCTGTGAATACGAATCCAGGCATTCTCTGATGTTAAGGGAATCATCTTCAAAGGCAAGGTCCTTTCCAATGATGCTAATTTCTTTAACAACAGTATCAACTTTTCAGGCATCTTTTTTTTTTTTTTTGCGTTTTTAAAAATTTTTTGTTTCATAATCAACTGCACTGTTCGAAATTTTAGATGGCATATATAGAGGAATGGTATTAATGTTTGTGACAGTATTAACCGAAACTGGCATTGATCAAAAACGCATATATTGAGGTTTACCTGTATACAGATTTCGCTTTTCACATATTATGAATTCAAAAAAAAAATAAATTAAAAAATAAATTATAAAAAATAAAAACATTATTTTTGTCTGCCTCCTTTGTACTCATTTTGATAAAATGCTAATCATATTTTTTAAGCATATGTAAAAAAGAAAGTCATTGTTTCATGTTTCACAGAGAGCCCTGCACGATTTAAATACGTTTTAAAAAATAACTTTATCCTTCTCTTTTTTCTTTTTTTCCATCTATTCTTTTTTTTTTTTTTTTTTTTTCCTTTTATCGTTTAATTTTTATTTTCCTGTCACGTGCAGGACCTGATTGGGCCCAATCAGCCTAAGGCCAGCCCTGCAGGTCATGGCGTATTGTCACAGATAAACTGGAATTTTGCTAGTAGGGAAAAGTAGGTTATTATACCTTTGTATAAGGCAGTGGTCAGGCCAAACCTTGAGTACTGTGTACAGGTCTGGAGGCCTCATTTTAAGAAGGATGTAGAGTTGCTTGAGCAAGTGCAGAGAAGGGCTACAAGATTGTGAGAGGGACGAAGGAGGTCCTCTTACCAAGAAAGGCTTAAGTTCTGCAAATTGCACTGTCTCGAGACTAGGTACCCGCAAGATGATCTGATTGAGGTGTATAAGGTCTTGAATGGGCTGAGCAGGCTCAATTCTGATGGGATTCTTCCACTTGCTCAGATTACGAACCTGAGGAGGCCTAAATTCAAATTGAGGAAAGGCAGTTGTAGAATAGATGTGCTGAAATTTGCCTTTAGCCAGTGGGTAGTTGATTGCTGGAACAAACTTCCATCTGTCATTGTGGAAGTTGATAGCTTAAATAAATTCAAGGAGGAATTGGACAAACTTGAGGGAGTGGATATGTGAAATGTTTTTTTTTTTTTTTTTGGCTGATGCTGCATGTAATGCAACATCAGCCAAACTTCCTTTCTTTCATTACATGCCTCTACTACTACTTCATATTTTAATTGTCATTGTCAATAGTCTTTACTAAAAAATACTTAAGGATGAATTTATGGTGCAGCCAAAGTAAATAACAAGTCATATTTTCAAGTAAAGGGAGAGAAAAATTAGATATTTTAACTGAACTATGAACAAATAGAGAAATTCTTAATGCTTTAGGATATAACGTAAGCACAGCAGCAGCAAACACTTGTACATAAGATGTGAGGATAGTAATACCAGAGTTGAATTACGGGATGAACCAATATGACATTTTCTCAGGGCACTGAAGTTTGGAAAGGTGCCAAAATTCAAAAGAGCAACAAAATATATATATATTACTCTCAATTAGCAAGAAACAAGTGCAGTTTAAAAAAGGAATCCTATATAGAAAATTAGGTTGTGAATTTTTGGCCATTGGAAAAAAACTGTTAAAGCAAATTTATCTGCTGCTTAATTATTTGGTATGACATTTTGAGCCAAATAAAAATTACAAGCAAAGGCCACTAAGAAGAGGTCAATTTGAATATGTAACAGGCTTTCCCCCTGATTAAGTGGCCCCTATTTGAAAAAGCTTGGGGAGTACTGTTCCAGCAAATGCAGGAAAGTTGATTTTTTTTTTTTTTTTTTTTTTTTGATTTGGTAGTTGTTGGCGCATCGGCTTCTGTGGCCATATTGCACCTCCCAAGGTTTTTGCAGTACTTTGATCCAAGCCCGAGGCGGGAATCGAACCCGCGACCTTTGGGTTGCCGGGCAGGTACTTTACCCACTCGGCTAGCCCGGTCGGCTCAGGAAAGTTGAATTTGATTAAACAAGAATTCACCCCAAAAGAGGATGTCTGATAATGAATACCGAAACAAAGTTGGAATGAGAGAGAGGCAGAAAATTTTTACAATCCACATTTTCAACATTTTTAGAAAGCACAATTTAGTGATTGAAAGACAGGTTTGAGTTGATCATAAAGTATAACGATCAATTCCAATATGGATTCACAAATAAAATCTGTATAGATGGTGATCAGAAAGTCATCTCCATCATTAGTTTATATGAAGAATTAAAATATATGAAAAACCATTTCAAAGAGTTTTTCTCAATGAAAATCTCACAGTCCATGTGTTTAAACAATTTGATGGCATCAATAGCAGATCTTTTCTTGGTGCTGAGAATGCTTGTAGCATTGCCAGTATCATTGGCCAAAATCCAGAATATAAGAAGAAAGCTTTTTCAAAGATGGAGTTAATCAAAACCGGCTTGTGTTCCATGGTAATCAGTTGCTGGAATTGTCAACCCTACTATTGAACATGCTCTTGCCAAGGGCATGTTCAGTCTCTACTAAATTAAGTGATCCAATGATTTGCAGCTGTTATGGCTGGAAAGAGCTGCAAAATCTTTGAACTTTCAAGCAGGAAATTTAAAGAGCACCACAACCCTCTGAGCTGGTTCTGGATGTGTAAATATATTACATTATATAATATATTTTTTAAAATGAATTATAATATATTTCTTTGAAGGATTTCTCCGAAATTGCATGGTGTTATCAAATTAGTGTTCCCAACCATCCAATTTAATAAATATTTAATTAAGGCTACTTGTTTATTAAATATAAATTAAATTTTTATTTTATGATTTTAATAAAATGAACTGAATTAAATAAACAATAAAATTTTAAAAGTTTATATTTTACTTTTGAACTGAAAAACCTTCCTCAGCTTATGAATTTATTGGAGCATAGGTACCAAATCAGATCAATCCTTCAATCAGAGAAATCCTTCAAAGAAATCAGAGTTGGGTTGGGGTGTCTCAATCCTTTCAGAGAGTTCTGGTAATTACTCTATTAGAAATCAATAAAGGGAGGTAACTCATTACATTAATTCACAATATTTGAGAAGCTATTGTTCAATACTTTTTGGCATATGGATCCAGAACTTCTGTAATCATCTATATAATTATTCTACAGAATGTGATCACTTACAGACTCCAGAACGAAAAAGGTTCAGTGGCACATTAAACTAAGGGGAGTCAAGTTTACTTGTCAGTGATGAAATTGTTTGATCTGCATATTCCTGATTTTCAGGTCAAAATAAAACAAAAAGATTAATCTTAATTGTACAGCATTTGTGACATTTGCTGTACAAATCAGGACATGTTTTGGAAATGAAATGAAGTATTTACTCACATGAGAAAAGATATTTGTCTATTTTTCATTATACAGTAAATACTTTAAAATTTGGCACCCTTGGAAATTGAGAGCAGCTGGATTTTAAATGAGGTGTATCTAGTGGTTGATCAGTTTTAGAGAAACACTTTCAATGAATATTAATTACCAATAATTGGATTTATATATGTCTGTAAATATAATGACTAAAAGCAGGTACCAGGGTTTAAAATGTAAATAACAGTTCAATTGCTTAAACGTAAACAAATGACAAAGAGAGTTTCAGAAAATTTTGTCATATACTATAATGTCAATTACAGTATGTGCCTAGATATATATATATAAATATATATACGTTTAATTGTAGATTGTTACCGATTATTGGTGTTTTTCATATAAGTATTAGTGTTCATACAAATTTGTAATCAAGTTATCCTAGTTTGGTTATCTTCATTAATAATCGGTAACAATCTACAATTAAACAAATATATACTGGCGCGTATAATGTACAATTGGCCTATGGCAAAAATACAATGGCATTAACGCAGCACAGAAGAACACGCAAATCTGAAAGAATACAGGCATCAAAACGTAATAACCACATTATATATATATATATATATATATATAGAGAGAGAGAGAGAGAGAGAGAGAGAGAGAGAGAGAGAGAGAGCATCAATGAATCGCTGACACTCTCTCTCTTTCTTTCAGCTGTTCTAAAGTAGAATCAGACTGTCACCAGTTCACACACATACTGTATAATCAGCCTTATAGCTGTAATTTGCAAAAGCATTTCATGCTATATTATGAAGTTTTCTGAATAAGAGATGGCACTGAAAGAGAGATTCAAAGTTATAGTTAAAACTATATTATAACTTTGGCCTTAGAAATATTTGCAAGACTACTTTTCCTTTCATTTGCGTGCCTCCGTAGCCAGGTGGGAAGGAGCAGCAGTGCGTAGCACACACTTCTTGATTAGACCGGGGTTCGAACCCGTCACCACCAAATACGGAAGATGCGGAAAGGTCAGGGAATGACCACCGCATATCCCGGAGCAATATGGCCTTAGTTGCTGATGCTCCTAAAAAAAAAAAACCAAACCAAACCTTTCATTTGCAGCTAGCAAGATTTAAATTGCATAGAAAATGCAATGGTCTTGAATCTCACAGCAGAACAAACTTAATTTTTTTGTAATGAGTTACCCAATTGGATGTTTGAAAAGAGGTGTATTAATTGGCCATTTTTTTAAAAGATGAGATACTATTATGACAGCCTGTTGCAGAACTAATTGCAGAACTAATACTCTTTTATTAGATAGCAGGTGGTCTCCAATGACAACACTTGGGCAAAACAGATAGCTTTAGCTATGTGTATTACAGCTTTGAACCTCTGATTTGGTATACCATGTGCAGCCCATATCCTTTGGCATCTTTAAAACTGTTGTTAGACATTTGCTGGATAAGATAGTCCTGCGAACATTTTAGAAGGAATAAAATATCATCCTTTTTTAAATGGATTCTTAGACAAATGTGATCGTTGATGAGTGTAAGATATTGCTTTCTTAATATTTCTGGATTGTAAAATTGTTGATTTTTTTTTTCTTTTGTAAAATGTGCCAGATTTTACAGTCTACTGTGCTTATTATTTTTATTAATTCTAAATTATCACTTTTTATATCTAATTCCTAATGAATACTGTATTGTACTTCTGAAATTTACGAATTCTTTACTCTCCGTGTATATGTGGACTAATTATTCTGTCTTAACTATATATTACACTTGTCAACACGTAAAATGTTATGAAAACGAAAATACCCAACCTTGACTAATTTCATGCTGCTGAACACAAAAATCACATTTAAATTTGTCGATTGGCTTTTGTTTTTGAATTACAGTCGGGGCCTCATATTAGCGAGTTACTCTACATTATCACCTACGGCTCTTGGCAAAATGCATGGCAACACTGCAGTTTCAGTACCACTACACTTTTATCACGTGATCGACAACTGTTGCCTCGTTCTGCATCACATGATAAGTTGTTGTTGTTGCCTCAAATGCATCTTGACTATTGCAGTAAACCACGAATACAGCTAACTACTGGGTGATATGTTCTCAGTTAATGGTTGTTCTCTGTGAGATTCCTAATTTTTGTGCAGTATTTCTGTTGTGTAAGATTAATATTCCCTCTAATTGTGTGAATAGTCCGGATGACGTCTGTTATTTATGTAGAGAAGTCACGTTAGTTTCAAGAAAGTGTCCCTTCACTTGAGCCATAAAAAAGGCCTGCTTCTTGTACTTTGAGTGTAAAGTGGGCGACCAGAATGCTGCACAACCTGTTCATCAAAAGTCAATGTGTGGGTGAATCAAAAGGGATGTTTTATGCCTTTTGCAACGCCCATGATATGGAGGGAGCCAACAAATCACATCACAGACTGTTACTTCAGTATGGTGCCTCCTATTAGAAAAGGGATGACAATGAAGGAAAAGTGGACAGTGACGTACCCAAATATATCATTTGCAATTTGTCCCATGCCTCACAGTGAAGTACTACCTATTCCTGCACCACCTGACCATTTTTCTGATGAAGATGAAGACACTGATGAACATCAACTTGATATATACAAAGAAGTACAGCAGCCGTCTACATCAAGGGATCCACCATTTTGTCCAAACTTTTATCCTTCTGAACCACATAAGATCACAGAAAGTGAGCTTAATGACCTCATCAGGGATTTCAAACTGCCGAAGAATAAAGCAGAGCTTTTAGCCTCGAGGCTACAACAGTGGAATCTTCTAGATCATTCTGTGAAAGTGACAACATTTCACACTCAAAATAAAAACTATGATAAATTCTATCAAACAGAAGGCGAATTCACTGTTTGTTGATTGTCTAATGGCAGCAATGAACATGAGGCACGTTCCCAAAGAATGGCAACTATCTATAGACTCTTCTAAGGTTAGCCTTAAGGCTGTGTTATTATACAATGAAAATATGCTGCCTTCAATACCTCTTGCATATGCCATCCACAAAAAAGAAACTTATGCAAATGTGGAGAACATCCTCTTAGATATACACCATCAGAAGTATGAGGGGCAGATATGTGGTGATTAAAGGTAATCGCCATGTTATTAAGACTACAAAAGGGTTACACTAAGTATTGTTGCTTTCTATGCGAGTGGGATAGTCATGCCAAGGATATGCATTACGAGAAGAGAAGTTGGCCTCAATGAAAATCATTAACACCTGGAATGAAGAATGTAGGATTTGAACCTCTGCTAGATCCAAATAAAGTTTTGCTTCCACTACTCCACATCAAACTGGGGCTCATGAAAAAATTTCCTGAAGGCTTTGGAAGTGAACTGTCCTGCATTCACATACTTACAAGAGAAATTCTCTTGTAAAGTGGGTGACCAGGCCAAGAACTGAGCTCCACACATATGCTGCATAATCTGTTCATCAAAAGTCAATGTGTACAGAGAAGATTAAGGCAAGCGTTTTCATTGGTCCACAAAAATGGCAACTTTTCAAAGATGAACAGTTCGAATGTATCCTTAGTGATATCAAGAAATCAGCATGGAAAGCCTTTCGAAATGTTTCAACTGGTTTTCTAGGAAATGTTAAACCGACAACTTCAGACAGCTTGTGGAAGATCTCATTACTTCTTACGAAAACCTGGGGTGCAACATGTCATTGAAGACACATTTCTTGCAATCACACCTGGATTTCTTTCCTCCAAACTGGTGCCATCAGCAACGAATATGGTGAGCGCTTCCATCAAGACATCGCTGCAATGGAACAAAGATACAAAAGCAAATGTAGTGCCGACGTTAGCTGATTATTGTTGGATCGTGAAAAGGGGTGCTCCCGAAGCTGAATACAAGCAAAAGGCGAAAAGGTCCCGTGTTCGATACAGGTTTGTTCGTAGCTACATCTTTCTGCCATATAAATATAAAAAACTAATTTTTTTCGAAAATGGACGAATCTGTCATTTTAAGCATTATTTCCATGTTTAACACCCCAAAATCTATAAAGTAAACTTACTTTCATGCCTGTAACAAGATATGACCGAAAATTTGTTGTTCAGTGTTATTGGAATATATGCCTATTAGGATTTGAAAATGTATCATTTAATTAATGTGGTGCAGTTATTTAATTTTTTTTTCATGTTATGTTTTTTACAAAATATATTTGAAATGATTTTGCTGCTTCCTTCATATACCCCCAGGGGCTCACATCTGGTGAGTATGGGCTTGGCGCACCCAGGGTCCTGAGCTGGATATCATCATTCTTCCCTTTCTTGGTGATTCCTTTCTACTTCTCTCTCTCTCTCAGGGTAATAGGGAATTTTTTTTTTTTTGGCCGGTGCAGCATCAGGCTTCCTTGCACCATATGGCTAATAATAATAATAATATTCTTCTTTCCTTTTTATCTTCCTGAGAATTGCCTTATATCCTTGTTTTAAAGAATATTATGGTATTTGTTTTTTATGAAGTGTTATGAGAAATCATATATTAAGGGGAGTCTGTTTTTATAGGCGTATCCAGTAAACCATAATTAATTTGGACTGCCTTCTTTTTTATGTACGTATTTTTTATGAAGAATGGAGAATTTTTCTAATTGAGAATTTAATATTATTCCATACTTCTTTCACAAAAGTTTCACAGTCACTTTTCAAAAGAACTAAAATCATTCAAAGAAAAAATTAATATATTTTATTCATCCAATGATAGCAGCATCAATTGCAGCCTTTTCTTACCCTCCAGTACCTTAAAGTGTAAAGAGAAGATTAAGGCAAGCGTTTTCATTGGTCCACAAAAATGGCAACTTTTCAAAGATGAACAGTTCGAATGTATCCTTAGTGATAGCAAGAAATCAGCATGGAAAGCCTTTCGAAATGTTTCAACTGGTTTTATAGGAAATTCAAGGTGTGAATCAGGATGTTATGCTCATCTGTAAACATTTATATCAAAATAAACAATTGAAGGGGGTTTGTTTTTTAACGATTCTCACAAAAATATTGTGGTGCGTGATACTGGTCCTTAAGGCTTGTCATTGACATACTCTCAGGTATGACAAGCTAGAGCTTGCTACCTAGGAGTCTAAAACACTGATGGAACTGATATTCAGGTGGCACTTGTGATTCAAGTGGACCTATTTCAGTGAAGTCCAGTCATTCTACAACAACCAAATACTTTGCTTGAACCTTCACGAAGGTGAGACTGTTAACTGCTGGATGACTTTCATTAACTGGTGCAATACCACCACTTTGCTTATTTGGAGGCCTGCATAGGTGAAACCCATGTTTAGTCTCCACAGCAAAACTCTGGCAACCCCCCCCCCCATCTCTTCTGCATGCAGTATGATTGAAGACTTTTGAGAATTGGGTAACATTGTGAGATCCAGTTTCCACACATTTCAAGGATGTGGCTCTAAAACGATGTTTGCAGGTTGGCCGCTAGGTAGTCAACTGGACCAAGCCTATTAGAAACTCTCTAGGAGGCATCTGAATCAGCTAGTGTATAATCTCATTGCCTCTACTCTGCCAGATAGTGACTGGAGGGAGTCCAAGTAAGCTCTTTGATTAATATCAATTAGTGTGGGTATAGGCAATGGTGAGCTATAGTGGGCTCTTGCGCGCCCACTATAGAGCCCATTGTTATTTTTTTTTTGAAAATTTGCAAGCCCATTGTTGAGACAATCATTTATTTTACAAATGAAATCCTGAATGCAATTATTGAGTATCCAGAACCGGTGGGACGAGCGAGGCACCATCCCCAGCATTCGATCGGTTATGTATTTTAAAATTGGTTCATTTTTGATTTAATTACAGTCAGACCTCTGTTGAACCAGCTTCTTTATAGCGAATTTTTTTGATTCACCTTGGTAATTATATTTAAAATAGTTTCCGTTGAAAGAAGAAAATTTCCACGTAATGAACAGATTAGGAGAGACAACTGTGTATGCATTGTTCTCACCTTTGGCCTTTAGGCAATTTAGGTAATTAGAAAGCGCGAATTAAGGGTGAAAGCGATTACCGTTTCACAATGTTAGTGGTGTCCCTAAAACCTGCAGTCATATACCGAGAAGTCGCGCTTGTCAATCTGCTTTCCATAGCTGCTCAGAGGATTAAGAAGATTCCCGACATGGATAATAGCCTCTGGTCAATTACTCCCGCAAACGGGCATATGTTTTTCAGAGAAGTGAGTGATCCTTGCCTTCCAGTAAATTTCTCCTGTCTATGTTTACATGATCACAATAGCTGAATATCCGTGTGATTTCAACATTTTGCACAATATTCGATATAAACTAGTGAGAGACAGTAGCAACGTAGAAGGCGGGGAGGGGTTGAGGCAACTAAAATATTACATGAACTTTGCGAAGAAATGTTGGCAGATTTTGAAACTTCATTGAGGTTTTCACTGTGTAGGTAATGTTCTAAAATATAATGGCACAGGGGCAATAATTAAAAAAAATAAAAAAAACAACTGTATGAATTATATCACCAATCTCCAAAAAACATGTGCGAATTAAGGATGATTTCTAAAGAACTTGATGTGGAAACTATAAAGATCGGTTGTATGTTCAAGCCACGATGAGCAGCTTGTTGCTTGCAGACGGCAATTGCAGGTTGAAGGAAATATCCCGCTTTGTGCAAACATTTTAGATATTTTACTATCCTGTGTCCTGCAGGAGCCCCTGTTACCTTTCAGAAGCTTTACAGAATCACAGAATATGCCAACAGATAAATTAATTATTCGAACTATCATTGCTATTGATAATTTGAAAAATTCTGAAGGAAATTATGACGCTAAAATTGAGAGCATGTTGAAGTGGCAAGAATTTGAAGGAATCAAAAGTGAGAACACATTTAAAAAATTACCTCTTGACAAGTTATTAAATACATTATTTTATCCCTAAAGGATAAGTTATTAATGCAACAGAGCGATTTTAAATTAAATGATGAAAATAATGATTCCATTGACGACAAGGAAATGAAAGAAATTTTAAACACATGCTACTCGGAATCATGGAATATGAAAGAACTTTCGTCTCGGTGGCAAGACTTCAAAACCGAATAAGAAATTTTAATAAAGTTTTCTGATAAAATATGAAATAAAAATTAACGATTTTAGAGGTTTTGTCAAAGAGAGTTTATCTTTAAAATCGAGTGAAATTCCCTTTTCAATTAAAAAAACCCGGAAATATCTTTGAAACCATTGCGATTAGCAGTGATGAAGCTGAGCAAGCTTTCAGTGTAATCAATAATATTGAGTGTATGAATGAATAATGTTGACAATTAAATACGTTGCAGATCATGATGACCATACATCTAAATGGAAAAGCATTGCTTCAATTTGATCCGGATCATTATGTCAAATCATCACTCAGCTATTGAGCAAAGCAAGATCAACAACAAATATTAATAAAGAAGTAAATTGTATGTGGCAATTTTTAGAATAAATTTTTCTTGAATATTTGTGTAATCATTTTTTTTTCTTGAATATTTGTGTAATCATTTTTTTTTCATGTAATATTTGTTTTTATATTGTGAATGTTTTGTGATAGTTTTTATGTTATTTGTGATATGGGAAATATTTCATGTTATTTGTGATATGGGAAATATTTCATGTTATTTTTTATTCGCAATATTAGAATTTTATCATGAAAAAAATGTATCCATTATATTTCTCTAGTTGTTAAAAAAAAAGACGAATAAAAAAAAAAAGTTGCGTATGTGCCAAGCACACACAGTAGATGGTTTATCGATTCGTTTAGGTATTTTGATTTGTTTGTTGATTACGAAATAAAGGAGCTTTTGTATTGTAAATATATTTTATTGAACATTCGCAGATTTTCATAATTTCTGGAAGACAAGATACAATGGATTTATGATAACTAAAGTAAGAGATGTATACTTGTGAGTGCAAGCATACATCTAAATGTCTAGAAAACAGCATCGATTGAAGTACCGATCTTGTAGTTGAAACGACATATGCAGCTGTTAGGGGCACCTAACAATGGAATGTAACGAAAATGCGAGACGAAAAAAAGAAATTGTTGACAAATATTTGTATTGTTACAGTCATATGATAAACACTTGTATTCTCGCAGTTTTATGACAAATTCATATATTGTAATCATACGTACTGCAGTAGTAACTTCAGAAAGTTTGATTGTGACGTCATACTATTCAAAAATTCTAAAAATAACTCCAGTTTCTATCCTATCCAGGTATTATTGTAAGGGGAGGCACAATGATCAGGCTTTTACGTTTTTTTTTTTTTTTTTTTTTGATAGACCTTATACACGTGCACTTACACGCATTGTTAAGGGGGTAACAAGCCCCATCTGTCCACCCACACACCCCCTGAATCCGCTCCTGACTCGAGATATCATCATACCGGCAGTCACAAAAAATGTGTCACATGCACTAATCGCACTACTAGAAGTGCAAGCGTGGGAAGCGCCTCTGGTGGAAACCGCGGATGATGTTACTTCCGTGACTGATCATATTACTCGGTAGAAAGTCGGAAAAACTGCGAGCCTATTGTTAAAATATTCACAGCTCACCACTGGGTACAGGGGAGCATTGCTGAGGCCACATTATGTCATTGATCTGGGTGTATTCTTGTTCTGCATATACCATATCAGAAAATTTCATTACTTTATCCTTTACTTTATCTACTGAATTCATCATGTCGAACTAATAGAATAAACTTATCTGCAAAAAGAACTAAACCTCCCAAACACTTCCTTATTCATTTCACAAATATACATGGTCTTGCAAATATACAGTCATTATTACAGACTGTTTACAAGCATAGAAATCTTTGCTGTTTTTCTTTGCATTCTTTGTCAGAGACTTCTCATAATCTGCCTTAGCTTGCCTAACCACCTTTGTGACTTGATTACAGAATAATTTATATCTACCATAGGTCTAAGCCATGAACAGTATTTCTTCGTTGGTATGAAAAGCCTAGTAGGTTCTTTGATTACTTTCCCGAATACCTCCCATTTAGAATTTGCTGTTGGTAACATCATTAGTTGGTCCCACTGTACGGAATTTAAAAACTGTCTGAGACCACTGTAGTTACCCCTACAAAAGCAAAAGCCTTTCCCTTTACCCTTGACAGTAGTTATCTCTTTAATTAAATTCTGCATAAGTACACTGTGATCACTGCCACTCAGTGGATTTTTTACCTGCAGATTCTTAATGCATGAAAGATCACCGTTGATAACTAGATCAAGAGTATTGCTTCCTCTTGTTGCCTCTCTAACATGCTGCTGTAGAAAACCATCATCCAAGAAATCCACAAAAGTTCTGCTAGTGTTAGTGATCAACCTACGAATTCCAATCAACATCTGGAAAGTTAAAATCCTCCTTTATGAGACATTATGATTTGCTGGCCTACTCTATTTCTCTGTGTGGCCGTTTGCTATACTCATCACATCATTAGGCCTATAACACACTCCTACTCTCAGTTTTGTTTCCCAGGGCTTATATCACACTAAACCGACTCAACATTGAACTCGTCACCCATATCAACTGGATGCGCTGCCTTAGATTTAATATGCTTCTTAACTAAGAGCATAATCCCTCCTGCTCTCCTGTTCTTACTGTACACATTGTACTTCTCATATTCCAGTTCAGCATCACATATGTCTGAGTGACACCATGTTTCCACTATTCCTACAATGTCTTCATTTAATGACTTAATCAGTACTTCAGTATCAGTATTTGTTGATCAGTACATTGATCAACATAATCATCATAAGTGTAGGTTACTGTTGAGAAAGAAGGCGGAGCCTTCGAAAGCTTCAGATATTTTATCGCTTTTAACCTGGTATATTTTATTGTATTTTATGATATTTTATTTGTTTTATATCCACTGTAAATAGTAATTTATTGTAAGCTTAATTATAAAGTTATCAAAATTTTGGCTTTCGTTTTATTTTGTCATTTCAACATACGGTTGGTGAAAAATACTTAAAATTATATCATAAGTGTAGGTTCTTTGACTGTGGAATTATATGCCTTGTAAACTTACTTTCTGACCACCCATCATATTACTGGGTTTAAAATGGGAATGTCTGGGAAACAAATTCACGAGGATGTGGGAGAGACATTACCCACCATACAGTACAGTACAGTACAGTACCGTACCATCAATAACTTGGTTGTTGAATTCAAAAGAGTTTACTAACTTCTATAGCTGTGTCAGCTGTAGAAAATACTGCTGACACAGCTATAGAACGGATGAAACTTGCATTCTTTACTTTAATTCAGGGACCACTGTGCAGTCATGAGTCCATGAAGTAACTTCTTGAAGGACTGCCTTGCCACAACAAATTTCTAACAGCACCATCAACTGTCAAGGTGACAGCTTGAGTGTTTTCAAACAAAGAAGAGGTGATATTCATTGATTACACTGAAAATGAGTCTAGTCCCTATTAATATTCTTCTTCCTTGCTACCAAAATTTCATAAGAAATTTGGCTAAACATCATAAACATTCCAGTGGGATTTTCTTTCTGCATGATAGTGCTTCTAGTCAAATCCTGGGTAACTATGGGACAACAAGTACTGAAATTTTGCTGCACCCACCTGTTCACCAGATATGTCATCTTCATCTTACAACCAGTTTCCAACACTGAAAAGGAAGGAAAATCGTTTTGAATATTTTCGTTAGATTCTTTTAATTGCGTTAATTTGATTTTTAATTGTTTTAAATTGATTTGAATTGGTTTTTAAATTGTGTTAAATTGGTTTTTTAATTATTTAATTATTTATATTTTACTCTAATGTACCGGTAAGTTGTCGATCTTTTCGTCTTTTCCATTTTAATTTCTGGAGGGTATCATACGGAAGTGTTCTACGTACTATATTGAAGTAAACTCCTCTTATTATTTTACAAATGAAAAAAAAATAAAATTTTAAGGACACAGTGTTTTGGGATAAATAATAGTATTATTCATACAGCTGAGGCATAGTTGGAGGACCTTGAGAGGGTTTTTTTTAATGAAACCTCCAAACACAAAAGGTATTAGAACCTATAGTACTTAGTATCGTGATGGGTTGAGAAGGCAGAAAATGCATGTTGACATGACACTTGAATTTCTCTAGATTGTAATTTTTAGGAAATACACATGAAAGGAGGTTGTTCCAGAAAACAGAAGTTGAAGGGATAAATGAAGAAAAAGAATTGGTTCTGTGAGGTTGAAGTTGGGTAGTAAATGGTTGGAGCATGTGTTCAGAGTGGTTTGGAAGATTGCAGGGAAATTATACATGCCAATTCAGAAGAAGAACAGTACCTGTGGATGTATCTATAGAAAAGGCATGCATCAGAAACAGAACATGAGACAGAGCGTGGAGAGACTTTGAAAGAGATTAGTTATTAATTAATGTTACTGCCCTGTTTTGAATGGAATCTAAAAGCTTGAGAGAAGTTTCAGTTGCGCCATCCCTGAACAGTATTCCATGGTAGGACGCGTTTGAAATATGTACAGAGTTGAGAGGTAGAAGAAAAGTAAGCCAAGAGCAAAAGAGAAACCCAATTAAAGGTTTTGTCTTTTGCTCTCATTAAGAGAAAACTGAGTTTTCTCTTAATGCAATATTTGTGATATGCTTATGCCAAGAGACTAGAAGGCAGTGTAATCCATCATAATAGAGATATGTGACCGTGTATAGGAATCTGAGTGTCGTAGAAGTAAATCATGGAGAAATAGACTTTTTTGTGAGATAGGAATGAGTTTAGAAGTACTGAAATTGACTAATTTAAATTCAATCCTAAACTTTGCCCCATTGCAGAATTACCTCGAGATCAGCATTTAGGAATTGATGGTAGATATTAGAGAAGATGAAGTTTCTCAAACTGGAAGGTGGAATGGAATGTAATATCATCGGCAAAACTATGGATTGGATTTCCAGTTAGTAGAAGGTCATTAATACAGTAGAGCAGGGGTGGGCAACTTTTTTTTTGAGTGAAGAGCTATTTTTGATCTAATTTTGAAAAATAGAGACTCCGAAGAGCAGCACCTCAGCTTAGGGAGAGGGGAGTTTTTTAAGAAATGGAATAGAGTGGGAAAGTATTTTATTAAAAAATATATATTTACATAATTTGTAATATATATATTTTGTATATCTGTCTATACATTAAAAAAGTTTTCCTCCTAGTGATATTTATTCGAGCCAGTGGGAGAAGAGGGCGAGGCAATTTTGTCACTACAAATGCAATTAATTATTGACAACTGCCTCCATAATGTTCACCAACCTTGTGCACGTGATTCACTGTCTAACTTTTTTTGTATACAGTAATACCCCGAAGTTACGCGATAGGTGGGTCCGACGAAAATCGCGTAAGTCGAATTCGCGTAAGTCGGGGTACAACTTTGCATATAAATACATATAAATTTTGCTTAATTGGGACCAAGGACTAACAAAAACACTAGTTTAGAAGAAAAATATTAATAAAATTGCAGTTCTTTATACATATTAATACAAAATATGTATTAAAAAAACAAATGACTTACATTAAAAAGTTATTTCGATGTCGATGGCTTCATAAAATCTAACAAATTCGTCTGACGACACAGCGCGTTCTTTTTTTCACGCAGAATTTCTTCGTAGCAAGCTAATAATTTTTTTATTCCTTGCTTTGTAGCTATAACGCATTCTTCGTTGGAGTCTATGTTTTCTAAAATTTTTAAGCCCTTTACAATTGAGCCCTTTTCAATTTTCAACCTGTCAAGTTTGCAATTGTCATGTGCTTTTCGCCGTTGCTTCGTTTAGGCCTGTAGCACGTGCAATATCACATGGTCTTTCATTTCGCTCAAAGCGTTTCACAATTTCATATTTTTTTCTCTATCGACAGAGGCGGACTGGCCATAAGCCTTACCAGGGAAACCCCAGTGGGCCAGTGTGATTTTGGCCATAAACCATAGTATGAGGCCATTATAAATTTTCCCGGGTAGGAATTTTTGACCCAGTCCGCCTCTGTTTATCGATAATTGCTTTTCTTTTTCTCTCTGAATCTGCAGTGTCTTCACCAGGACGCTTCCTTTTCACACCTTTTAATTAAGTATTTTACTCATTTTTAGGGAATAAAGCACAATTACAAAACGAGGAGGCACGCTTGATACGCATAAACAAAGCTGCGCGCATGTAGCAACTGAATAAACAACACCATAAAGGCAGAGATACACTATTAACACCTCACATTTCTAGGGGTTACTACCATAAAACAATAAAAATCCAGTTGCGTTTCTGCTAGTGAAATCTGTTATAAACTGGTAGTAAACTCGATCTAATTGCATTAGATTTTACCGATAGCTGGAATTGTGTTGGTTTTTACGTTATTATGGTGAAATGTGTTTCTCCTTCACTGATATAAAAAACATAAAAGCAGCAAAGTTGAATTTTGTTCATCTTTCGCTCTCATTCTCCGCCGCCGCACCGTATATCGATAACATATGAAAAATGACCTTGAAGATAGTGGGCGGCAGGGTTGCCGAACGAAAAAATCAGGAACCGCGTAACTCCGAGTTCGCGTAAGTCGGGGTAGCGTAAGTCGGGGTATTACTGTATTAACGAATATGCTATATTTGTAAATACTGTAGTTTATTATTATTATGGATTATTACGTTACACAAAGCAAAACGGAAACAGAATAAGTAATGACAAGTTTAATATTAATTGGAAAAACACACATATATTAAATTAAATACATACAAAAGCTTTCGGTTAGTTTGCTAACCTTCATCAGTTAAACTGACAGTTAAGAGTGTGGAACATGAGGGTGTGTACTGCCAATCATATACTGCGTGATGTGATGGTTAATTGTTGGATGTTGAAGCCTGTGGCTGTGACCCATGTTGCTGTTTGTCATTCATCAAAATGGTTGCTTCAATGATAGGGTGGACACGACATCCACTGCTCCTGTTGGATGAGGTATTAGAGCATGTGTTGTTCAGCGACTCCAACCAGGTGCACCACTGGTAGTGGCAGGACCTATCTACAATCACAACATCGCGGTGTGAGTCAATGTCGTGGTGGGTTAACCAGAAGTGTTTGCCAATGGCCACGTGTTCTATGTCCGCTAAGCAGATGGCTCTTTCTTGTTCCAAAAGACGTTTTCAGAGCTGTCTCCCGGTTTCCCCAATGTAGCAGCCAGTGCAGTCACGGCAAGAGATGCGGTAGACTAGACCACTTTGTAGTAAGCTGGGAACCGGTGTTTTCACTTTAGAGATGAGGAATCATAACTTTCTGTCTGGGAGTTGTACGCATTTTATCCCATGTGATTTTAGGATCCTAGAAACCTGTTGTGATAGGTTTGGGTAGTATGGGATAAAGGCACTCGCAGTTGAGTCACTACCTTGGATGTTCCTGTTGGTCGCTACATGGTCATGTGTCTGTAGGTCACACCTGTCAAGGGTACTGGTGGGATAGCCATACCTCGCAAGATCCACCTTGACTTTAGCAATCTCGGTGCGCCTCTCATCTACAGAACTAGAGTGGGTCCAGGCACAGGTTAACAAGGTTCATGAAGTTGCAAGAAGATGGCTGCATGCATGTGCTGACCAGAGCACACTCACACAGCCATCTTCTTGCATCATCTCTAAAGTGAAAACACCGGTTCCCACCTTACTACAAAGTGGTCTAGTCTACTGCATCTCTTGCCGTGACTACACTGACTGCTACATTGGGTAAACTGGGAGATGGCTCGGAAAACGTCTTTCGGAACACGAAAGAGTCATCCACTTAGCGGACATACAACACTCTGCCATTGCCCAACACTTCTGGTTAACCCACCACGACTTTGACCCACACCACGATGTCGTGATTGTAGATAGGTCCCGCCACTACTGGCGGCGCACCTGGTTGGAGTCACTGAACATCACATGCTCTAATACCTCAGTCAACAGGAGCAGTGGATATCGTGTCCACACTATCGTTGAAGCAACCATTTTGATGAATGACAAACGTTGGCAACATGCGTCACAGCCACAGGCTTCAACATCCAAAAATTAACCATCACATCACGCAGTACATGCCCTCATGTTCCACGCTCTTAACTGTCAGTTTGATTGATGAATTTGGCGCCTCCGTAGCCAGGTGGGAAGGAGCAGCAGTGCGTAGCACATGCTTCTTGATTAGACCGGGGTTCGAGCCCGTCACCACCAAATACGGAGGATGCGGAAAGGTCAGGGAATGACCACCGCATATCCCAAAGCAATATGGCCTTAGTTGCTAATGCTCCTAAAAACCAAATAACTATAACTGATGAAGGTTAGCAAACTATTCTATTCTCACTCTAGAATAGGTCTTACTCTATTCTAGCTAACCCAAAATCCCTGGACTTGTATACGCAGTCAGAGGCCCAAGAGTAACATATAGTTATCTAAATAAATTAACAGTAGGTGGTAAAAATATATACAGTCCATTCCGGTTATTTGGGACACATCGGGACTAGTGCATTTTAGCCCGATTAAGCGGCTGCCCCAATTATCCGAAGTTTTAGGTAAATAGTAAAAAAAAATACAATTTTAGGTAAAAAAAAAAAAAAATGTATCCCCTTTACAACTGGTTCACTGTACAATCAAATCAAATCACGGTACGACGAACTCAACATAGTAAAGTACCATTCACTATACGATGTGCAGTAAGCGCCGGTCATTGTGATCACGTTTGTGAATTGAATTTTAATTCTAATTAGTGAAAATAGGAGGAATATTATCCACAGGCTATAAAAGTAAAGATAAATTAAACACAAATTTACCCTTTATTACTTTACCAAATAAAAAAATTAAATGATATGTGAAAATCGGAGAATATACGTGACAATCGGAATAATTAATATGTACTGTAATATGTACATATGAACTAGTTGACATTTCTGTTCACTGACATTTGTGGGTGGGGGTTAAAATTTAAAACAGCAAAAAGATAAGCAATCAATAACAAAGAACACGGCACACAAATTGCAAGTAACACGATATGCGCAAGTGAGAACGGAGTAACGAGTTACAAAGCTTTAAAAATAGGAATGAAGAGAAGAGCTGAAAATTAATTTTTTTATATGATTGAAGATTTCAGCTGTCAGTATTATCGCAAATTCAATAAGATCGAGTTTACTGCCCGTTTATGATAGTTTCACTAACAGAAAAGCCCAATAAACAGGTGACTGCTAATTGTTTTTATTGTTTTACGGTTGTGACCTCCAGAATTTCAACCAAACCACGTGATACCATCGGAGACAATCATAGGGTAATCTGTGCTGCGGTCTCCTGCCCCAATTAAACGGCATGCTGTCCCAATTAAGCGAAGTAAACCCTGGCTATTGGTTTCTGTTTTTTAAGATTTGCCCCAAATAAACGGCTGCCCCGATTAATCGGTGGCCTAAATAACCAGAATCCACTGTATATTAATTAAATAATTATATTTATATATATATATATATAGTACAGAGAAAAAGTGTACCCCTACAGTAGTATTCCCCTCCATCAAAGGGATTAGTCATCTGCATTTACGCATATTTATTAGCTGTGACCTTGACTGCAGCTCACTATCTGTGAAGCAAATGTTCCCGGGCATTATACAGAAAGTAACAGTATACTTCTGGGCCAATCTTTGAAGAACATATTCCCTTGCCCCCCCACTATTTTTGGAGATGGTTAGTCCAAAATCTTATTGCTCTGCCGCAAGGCAGAATTGCACTACAATCACCTAGCTAGTGTCATTCGATGTCCCTTTCATTCCTCTCTTGAATGAAAACAATATGGACTCGGTTATCCAAAGTGAACACGAAAATGATGGAAAAGGAAGGGATATTAGGAAATATTGGAGCGCCTATGTCACAGACAGCTTACAGTGATGACCCGATCACAGTGGACTGCTACGAGGACACTGAATCCATGCAATCTGGAGCTTCTGCCTCCAAGCAGAAGTACAAGAAATATGTTTCACTGAACACTGATAGGGAGGCTCGCTCCCAAAGTGAAAACAAGCAATCCGCAGAACAAACTGCCACCCAAAGCGGCAACGCCTCCGGAAAGCCATGGGATAAACTACAAGAGACCCCTATAGACCCAGTTCTCCCGGAAGGAACCATCCTGGAGCAATCCCTTGCTTTGCGAACTGCCCTGGAGAACCTCTTTAAGGAGCCAACCAACAGGATTACCGCTGTTCTCCACGCAGAGATCGTCTCCATTTGAATGAAAATGGTGACCATCCTTGTACAAACCCAGCTAGAGAAGGAAATTGCCATAGCAAAATTGGAGGTCCCCCAAAACAGTGGGGCAAACCACATGCCACAGTGCACTCCCACTTATTCACAGGCGCTGAGGAACAACAGCAACGTTACAAATGGAAATCGTCCTGCAGGTCAGACTGGAACAGCCCCCAAGAAAACCCCGATCACCAAACCACACCATAATATAAAACCAACGTCAAACGAAGTCCACAAAACGAGTGAGGAAATTAAACAAACAGTAATCGAAAAGCCTAAGGATAACTTCAAACACGCGAAGATTTGATCTGTCGGAAAGACAAGAAACACTGGAGTTATAATACAGACTGACACAGAGAAAGATCTACGGGGAATATTACAAAATCCTAAAATACCCTCCTTAGGCCTCATAGCTGAACCGCCTAAAGAGAAAGGGCCATGCATACTAATATTAGGCATCGACAAAGACGTGATCCCAGAAGAACTTATTCGGGAGATCTATACCAAAAACTCCCATCAGCTACCCACCAGCGAGGAGTCACGACAACATATCATACCGAGGTATAAAGCAAAGTTCAGAAATGGAAATTCTGCTAACTGGATCATTGAACTGTTTCCAGCTGCTTGGAGAATCCTGAGCCAACAGTCTAAAATCTATGTAAACTGGGGCAGCCACTGTTTCAGAGAGCATGTGGCTCTTCCCAAATGCTTCCGGTGTTGTCGCTTTGGCAACACGACTAACACCTGCAAGCATTCGCAATCCACTAGTGGCCATTGTGCCAACACTGAGCATGAATATAACAATTGCCCTAAAAAAGTGGAAATCCTGGTTTGTGCAAACTGTAGGGCCATGAAGATCATTCCATCAGGGACAGTAAATGTCCAGTCTACATTAAAGCAAAGGGTGCACAACAATTGAAAATCAATTATGGAGAGTAATAACAACTACTATAACATGCCAAAGGTGAAGATAGCACAACACAATGCTCAATGCTCCAAAGCAGTTGTAGCACAGATAGTTAAAAAAGCTAAAGAAGAGAAATTAGACCTACTTCTTCTACAAGAGCCCTACACACATAAATATCAAGTTAGAGGGTACCCACTACAGTTTAAAATTTTCCAAGTGGATGGTAAAACTCCCTGGGCTGCCATCGCTGTTTGTAATCCTGACCTCACTGTAACTAAGATAACAGACTTATGCATCAACTTGGCAGTCTGCGCCCATATAGCATTGTCCCTAGGGGAATCTTACGTAGTGTCCATCTACGCACGACCAGGAGAAGACATACTCACTACAATACAATATCTTCAGAAGCTGCAACAGCAACTACCAAATGCCAAACTTATATTAGGCCTTGACGCAAACTGCAGATCACCTGCCTGGCACAGTTAGACACCGGAATGGAGAGGAACAAACAAAGGCCAGCGCCTAGAGGAGTATATATCAAGCAGCGACCTATCCATTCTAAACAGACCAAACCAGCCCCACACCTTTTCAAGCAGTATGTGGGAAGCGAATATCGACCTAACCCTTGCAAGTCATTCCATAGCAGGACACCTCCTCCTTGGGAGGTACAACAAGACTGGGCCACTTCAAATCACAGTGTGTTAACTTACAACCTCCACAGATCACTCCAAACGCAACATGTCATACGACTTGTATTACCAAAATACGCCATATCAAAGACGGATTGGAAACATTTTAAGCAGCTGCTGATGGAGAAAGCAGAAAACTTTCACCCCAATGAATTCAACTTAGACCAGCATCAGCGAGAGGTAACAAAACTAATCACAGAAGCAGCAGATATAGCCATCAAGAAGAAGATGCCTTCCCTCAAAGCTGTTCCTTGGTGGGCGCCAGAGCTTATAGATCTCTGGAAAAGAATAAATAGTGCCCGCAAGGCATTTCAGAGGATGCGTAGATCCAGGCCACAGGCAGAGGTTGACATACTACAACAGTACTGTGAGGTCAGAAATGACTACACAGCTAAAATAGAAGGAAAACCTAGTAAATACAGAAGGAAATGCTGACAACTGGGGAGTGGTGTTTCGGGTCACCACAATCAAACTCCCTAGAGGGGAAGTCATTACGGCAACCGACACAACTCAGGGAACCTATACTAGAACATGGAAATCCTCTTTAGACAATATCTTGGACCAAATCTTCCTTCCTGCAACTGAGCTTCAAACCCAGGAACAAAGAAAACTATGTGAGTACAATAACTCATACACAACCACAGCTGTTGAACCTGCCTTCTCACCAATGGAGCTCAGCATAGTGGCAGCGTGGATGAAAAATAGAAAGATCCCTGGTATAGATAAATTGAGCCCTAGATGCTCAAGATGGTGGTAGAAACTATACCGAACACAATATTGGGACTCCTTAACCGATATCTCTGTGGGCCAGTTCCCAGCCTAGTGGAAAACAGTACTAATAAAACTCATTAAAAAAATCCAACGAAACCACAAGGAATACCAGGATCGTATAGGCCAATCGCCTTGCTGTAAATCTTCAGCAAGCTCTTCGAGCGCCTGCTCTACCAGAGAATCGAGAGCCACTTCCAAGAATCAAACCTCATGTCGCCTAATCAATATGGCTTTAGGAAGGGGGCGCTTGGCTATAGAGGCCCTGGAAAATATTGACACATCTAAACACTGCATCACAAAATACTTCCTCCTAATATCAATTGACTTTGCAGGAGCCTTTGATTCTCTCTGGTGGCCTGCTGTTCTGGCCAGGCTCCAGAAGGCTCATATCATAGGAGACATATCGATGCCTCAAATCCTATCTTGAAAACAGGCGAATCACTGTTACCACTCCATATGCCTCTGTTTCTAAGCCGGTCCACAGGATTCTATCATGGGGCCACTCTTGTGGAACCTGGTCCTTGACGAGTTCTTTAAATCGGATATTCCAAATGTTAAAACTCAGGCATATGCAGATGACCTGGTTCTGATGCTGCAGGCTGACAGCCGGGCAAGACTGGAGGCCATAGCAAACCGGGCCACTATCGACCTGCAAAATTGGGCTAGTGCAAATCTTACTATCTCAGATAAAAGAACTTCAATACTTCTCAAAGGATTCCTTGATCCTAGAAGACCTCCGCAGATTAAAATAAATGGGAAAACCATAAGGTTGCTAACAGAAATGAAATCCTTCGGAGTGATACTTGACAGAAACCTTAGCTTCATGTCACATCTCTGCTACCTGAGAACAAAAATAAGAAGATATGCAAGCCTACTGGCCAGAGTCACTAGGAAAGACTGGGGCCCTGAAGAAGAGGGCCCTTGGCATTCTCTATAAGGCATTTTTTTATCCAAGCACTAGCATATGCAGCTGGGGCCAGGTACACAAAGACTAGCACAGCTGTCAACAAGAAAAAACCGGAGATGATACACCGATCGATATTATTCATAACGACAAGAGCTTGCTGCACTGTGAGCACCCACGTGCTCCAGGTTCTGGTGGGATCCCTTCCCCTGGACATGGAGATTGCGCACTGGGGGTTGCTGTACCAACTTTCCAAAGGAAAATAGTCTCCCATATAGCAATCACCACAGACCCGGCAAACTGCAAAACCATGGAGAACAGATGTATTTTACAACACGTGAAATCACTATAGCAAAATCGCTGGAACCTCACTAACAAAGGCTCCATTACTAAGAGGTTTATACCAGATGTCGGACAAGTTTTTTCACTCTCCCTGGCCTGGTTTTCGCCCGGACTCCAAACCACCTACCTATTGACTGGACATGGCTTACTTAGAAAGAGACTATATGACTTTAGAATCTCAGCTACTCCGCGGTGCTCCTGTGGACAGAAAGAGTCCTGGGAGCACCTGGTCTACTACTAGTGTGACCAGTACGAGAACATCAGATGTCAACTATACATCAAGATTCACTCGCTTCTTCGAAATCAGGAGGACATCGTCCTGCAAGAGGAAGAGACCTACAAAGCCTTCACACATTCCGTGCAAAATCTGTTTACAAGACAAGGGACCCTACCCTCCCATTGAGTGGCGGTATCCCAAAAGTTCACAAATCCACGAATAGGACAATATCAATCACGAGACAACAGGCATTTCTCAATGGCCTAGAGAAATGGAAACACTACTAAGACTGTGACTCAACTCGGCCAGAGACATCACAGAAAACCTGAAGAACCTCATCTTGCCTCGTTGGGCACCTGGACTAAAGGACATCTAAAGTGGTCATCATAGACTGTTTCTCTCTTGAACGGTGCTTTCTTTCCCCTCCCGTGGGGAGAGGGGGCTTTGCCCCCCAACTTCTCCCCTTCCCCTAATCTCTTCCCTCTGGTGGGGCATGGGCCTGCTCCATTGTAATCGTGGGGACATACTCTCTATCGGCCCCTTACTTCCTTTTCTTCCCTCCAATCTTCAGTCTTCCCACCCCCTTTACATGTTTTCTTTCACAGTGTTTTCAGCCCTTCGCATCCAAATTTAACTACATCAAAATTTCTTGCCCGAACCATTTAGGCATATACAAAATATTATTTCAGCTTATAGCCGCTCGCAAGCATCTTCTGAGCCGCCTCCGTAGCCAGGTGGGAAGGAGCAGCAGTGCGTAACACACGCTTCTTGATCAGACCGGGGTTCGAGCCGTCACCACCAAATACGGAGGATGCGGAAAGGTCAGGGAATGACCACCGCATATCCCGTAGCAATATGGCCTTAGTTGCTAATGCTCCTAAAAAAAACCAAATAGCAAGCATCTTCTAAATTATTCTAACAAACGCTAATAACTAACCGCGAGCACTTTTTTTTTTTTTTTTTTTAGATTCTAGCCACTGAAATCCCAGGAAAATAGGTGGCAGGACCTGCCAGAGTACTATATAGGTAACACCCCTGGAAAAAGGGCTTTCCACATATTAATTGAACTATAGCTTTCCACCAGAATCTGCTGGGAAAGAAATAACCATCCCAACAGGATCACCAGCATATAAGTATACCCTCCCAGTGCCTTATATGCACCCAAGAAACTTTTCATTGAATTTCCTATCAAAAAGATTTGTCATGCCAAACCCCGACACTACTCTCATGTGGAGGAGTGTCATCTACAACAGGTGATTCTCTGTAACTGCACCACCCACAGACTTAGGACAGGTCTCAAAAGAATCAGCATCATTTGTTACCTCTGACAGGAACCCATTTTCCTTTGAAACAAATTTATTTGCAAACATTGGAGGCAAAATGTGTCAGTATCTATGTTGCAGCAACCACCTCCAAGAGGAGTCTTAGTTTACCCCTCACCTTCATCCAACTACTTTTCTGGATAAGAATTAAGACTTCCCAGGATCAGTTTGATCTCCTTTTTCCATTAAGACCATCTATACCTTTCTAGGACCACACCATCAAAATTGATAATAAAAAAGACTTGTCCCACAAACCATATCAGTTTTCATCCCTTCTTGGGGACTTTCAAAGAAAATAAAACAAAAACCAAACACCCCAGCCTTAAAAGTAAGCCTTGGGTCCAACCACCATTGAACTCTCTTCTGGAAACCACACCAAAACAAAAATAAAATGGAATACCCAACGTTCAGGGCCCCTGGCAATAGGCCCACAGACAGTGCGACGTCAGATAAGAGAAGACCGGTGGTGCGGGTTGACAGGTTAGACCATCAGGAATTCCCAGAACTAGAAGAGCTGAGGGAAATTATTAATCAAGAATGAGAGGCAAACCATTCCCCACCAGCAAATGAAACACAAGAATGCTCCCAACTGTCAGAACAGCATCTGTGTGCTGTTGATGACTCCAGCCAGGTGCACACGCAGTAGCAAAGCAGAAGATACAATAACGAAAAATAACAATTACATTAATAAAGTGGATATAACTGACTCCCTAACATCTATAAATGAAGCCACATCACAAATTAAACATGACATGGTAGCCTATATCACCCATGAGGCAAATAACATAACAATGTCTGCCATAAACTTTATTATGGATAAATGGACTGAAATGGAAGTCATAACAACCACTCTCATCATAGAAAATGAGAAATTAAAAGTAAGAGCAGAAGTACTCAGAAAAAAAGTTCTCTACAAAGAATGCCATTTTCAAGTCCCATTGGACTCCTCTAAAAAGACATATGCCACCACATTGCAACAAGGATTGAACACTGTGAAGTGCAAAAGTTACTCTAACTCTGTTGCTTCACCACAACTTGCAGAAGACAACTATATTCTAAGAGAACCTAGATCAAATGAACAGCATCAAACTTCCCAGACAACTCCAAAACAAAATGTATTGATCATACCTGCCACAGATAATTGCAAAATGGAAACAAGTAATGAAATCAAAAACACAGTTGCAAAAACACTGAGAGAAGAGTACAGAAATGTTAAAATTAGATCTTTACGCACAATTAAGAATAAGGGCATTGTTCTGGAAACCACTACCTCTGGTGATCTTAGACAAGATTGCATCTTCTGAGACAATTATAAAACAAGGTCTTTCTACAGCCAAGCCGAAGATGAATGATCCCACGATACTTGTGTATGATGTTCCCAAAGAATTATCAAACGATGATATCATATCTAACATATACCATAAGAACCTACAGAATTATGGCTTAAAATTTGATGAAGTCAAAGAATCCATCAATCTCAGGTTTAATACAGGATCTTAACAAATTGGGTCATTGGCTTCCCTGCAAAATTTCTAAAATATCTTTTCGAACAGGACAGACTTTATCTTGGGTATCAAGCCCATAAGTACCATGAACAAGTGCTTTAGATGCCTGGTCATTCGTCCCACAATTGTAATTAAAACGTAGTGTCATGTGGTCATTGCGGCATGGATGGACATGTATGTATACGCAGACTGTCCTCAAAAACAGGATACACCAAAATGCATCAACTGCAAGAGGCGTCAAGGTGCCTCCATAGCCAGGTGGGAAGGAGCAGCAGTGCGTAGCACACGCTTCTTGATTAGACCGGGGTTCAAGCCCGTCACCACCAAATACGGAGGATGCGGAAAGGTCAGGGAATGACCACTGCATATCCCGGAGCAATATGGCCTTAGTTGCTAATGCTCCTAAAAACCAAATAACAAACAACAACAACAACAAGCAAAAGGCGTCATAAGGATTACGATCACTCTGTAAAGGACATTTCATGTCCAGAATACATTAGAGCACTGGAACAGGCTAAAACAAGAACCATTAATGAGTAACATCAACCAGACTTCTGCCCTTAATGCAACTTTCCCTAACCTTCAGGATATTACCATACTGCAACTGAATGCTCATCGCTCCAAGAATATCACAGATGAAGTCCGAGTTGCCATCACTGAAAATTCCAATGATTTGATCTGCTTACAAGAACCCTATTTTGCTGAGGTCTCCATGGACACAACTCAAAATTAATGGGTTCCCCAATCTCTGCCTGGATCATACATGCTGACTCAGAACATCCAAAATCTGCAATAGTGGCATTTAATACCTCACTCGATATAACAGCTATTTCTTCCCTGTGTAGACCAAATGCTACATGTGTACAAATCTTGTCACTTTCTATTTGGTATCACTCTACTGTCCTCCATCTGAAGATATCCAAATCTCCCTGAACTATCTAGATTCTGTCATTGAAAAACTATGCCCATCACCAATCATTATAACTACAGACTCCAATGCCAAATCTCCATTATGGTTTAGTACCTCCACTGACCACAGAGGACAACTTGAGAACTTCATACTGGCACATAACCTGCACATCCTAAATAAATCCAATCAACCCAGTACCTTCTTCACAATAAATGGTGAGTCTAACATCGACCTGACTCTCACAACTGCAAACATCACTAACAAAATATCAAACTGGGCTGTGATTGAGGATCTAACATGTAGTTACCACCGTGCAATTTCATTTAAACTAACCACAAATTTACAAAATCAGAGGATACCTCCTCAGGACTTGAGAAGATTTGCTATAAAGCATATAAAATGGCCACTGCTCTCGGAATCAGTTAAACATGACTTCTGTGATGAAATTTTAGATTCATTTAATCAGCTTAATGCCGAAGAACAAGCCTTCTATATCCAAACTGCCTTACTACGAGCAACTGAATGCTCGACTAAGAGAATAGCTCCAAAAAAATAAAAAAATCATCTGTTCCCTGGTGGAATCCACATCTCGGTTTTAAGAAGACGTGTTCACAGGGCAAGGAAACTGAATCAAAGACGACGCTCTTGGCCTCCCAATGAAGTACAAAGACTCAGAAATGAATACAGAACCATAAAACATCAGTATAATCTCGAAATCGCAAAGCAAAAAATTGCTACCTGGCAGTCTTTTGTCTCCACTGTGGGCAACTCGAACCCGTGGGGACTATACACTTATCAGAGATAAAGTGCCAACCAATGATATTTACAACTCCATAGTGACCAATGACTCTGAAACCATGACCTGGAATGATACTGTCACATTGATTCTGGATAAACTTTTCCCTCAGGATGATCAGTCAACAGACTCACCCCCACTCAATCCATAACAAGAACCCTCAATCTTCAATACTCCTCCACTGTGGATACTGACTTGTTTACTCAACAAGAGCTTCAAACAGCTTTAAATAAAATCAATGTCCAAAAATGTCCCGGACCTGACGTTTTGGAGAATACTGTCATTAAGAAGTTCGGAGAAACTTATCCTAACATCCTGTTAAATCTCTTCAACAAATGTCGTCTCTGTGGTACTTTCCCCCGTCTCTGGAAGAATGCACTAGTCAAACTACTAAGAAAACCCAACAAGTCCCCATCAGACTCCTGAGCCTGCCATCCCATTTCTCTCTTACCAAATTTGGGAAAACTCTAGGAACGACTACTTGTCCCAAGAATCTATGATCTTTCCCTAGCTCAAGATATCTTTTCACCTCACCAGTATGGATTCGTTAAGGGCAAGTCTTGTGAAGATGCACTTCTTGCATTAAAAAATTACATCCAGAATTCCACATCAAAATATGAAATAGCCATCTTCATAGACTTTGAAGGTGCTTTTGACTCCCTCTGGTGGGGGAGTGCCCTCGCAAGCCTTTGGAACATCTCATGCTCCTCTCAGTTGTAACAAGCTATCCAAGCCTACTTTGATCACAGATCTATACAGGAAAATCGAGGATACCATTCTGACTGCATAACACTTATTGTAAAGTTCCCCACCAGTCAGTCTGGGGATGCATAGCAAGCAAAGGGATGGGGCAAATTAAGTTTATTAACGGAACGGTGAATGCAGAAACCTACACTGCTATCTTGGAGGAGTTCCTGAACCCCATTATTAGGGATCACCACACAGATGTCCAAAACTGCATTTTTCAACAGGACTCAGCACCTTGCCACACAGCAAAATTGGTAAGTTTTATGCTATTTAGATTTAATGTTGAGTTTGTGTTCTTGTCTCATAGGGTTTAAAACATATTTACACCAATGTTTTTCCCCCTTAAGGTGCAGTCATACCTCAAAAATGCTGGCATTACAGTGTTCAACTGGCCCAGCAACAGTCTAGATTTGAACCCTATTGAAAATTGCTGGTATATGATGTCGTCTAAAATTGCTCAGAAGAAATGAACAAGTAAGATTCAGCTGCAGGAGAGCATTTTAAGGGTGTGGTATCACGAAATTGGGCAACCATATATACAGAAGTTGATTAACTCTATGACAGATCGTTGCAAGGCTGTAATTGCAGCTAGAGGAGGAACAACAAAATGTTGAGGACTTATTTTGCTGATTTACAGTACATAATACTATTACGTTAACTTGTCATTTCATCTGTACATGAAAATGCAATAAAATGTATGTTTGGTTGTCATGATTGCCATTTACAAGATTTCTCATATTTCCATTAATTACGCATTTTACCCTTTGGGAAGCTATTTATGGCAATTAGGTATATCAGGTGGAGTCTTTTTATTGGATTTCATTCACAGAGATATATATCCCATCTAACAAGGTATAGGTATGTTGAGGACTAACGGCTCCTGGGATTTCTCCCATCTCCGTGTATGTTCTATGTATCGAGTGACAATACCCTGTCAAAGCCAGAGATTCTAAAAGTGTATGGATCATGTGATATGTAGTGTGTTGTGCCCATTGTTCATCCGGTCTGTTAGCCGCTGTGCTACTGGTGGGACCCGACCATACCAAACCACAAGGAGGTGTACCATTAGGAGAAATCTACTCTGGCAGGTCCTGCCACCTACTTTCCTGAGATTTCAGTGGCTAGGACCTAAGAAGTAAAAGATGAACGCGGTCTATTCTGCCGATAACTTTAGAAAATTCTGTAGATGGGGTTTTGAGCTGGAAATATCAAGATTTGAGGCCTAATAGGTCAGGCCAGAATTTTAGTGTTAATTAAATTTGGATGTGTGTGTGTGGTGCAGACGCGATGTGAAGTGAAAGAAGGGTAGGGAGACTGAAGGCTGGGGGGAGGAAAAGGAAGTAAGGGGCCGATACTTGGTCCCTGCTAGCAGTGGAGCATGACTGTGCCCCAGCAGCAACAAAATGGGAGATGGGGAACAAGTCCCCCCCCCCCGCTGGGGGATAGAGTTAAAAGATACCTTGCTAGTGCAGGGTGGAGAGCGCCAAATGGCCTATACGTCGCAAGATAATGCGCAAGATAACTTGATAATGTCATGTCCAGCCTTTGGGTCCAAAAGATGTTGTGTTATGTTGTGTCATTTTCTTTAGGGAGGTAAAAGGGTTCTTTGTCTTGTAAACAGCAGCTGGGCAAAGTGGGTGAAAGCCCTGTAGTTGTCCTGCTCCTGTAAAATGACGTGCTCTTCATCTCCTGAGTAGTGAGTGGATAGTCGGGTATAGTTATCACGCAGGCCTTCGAAGAGGCGCACTCATGAAGGAGGTGCTCCCAGGATCTTCTTGTCACAGACAGCTCAATTGGCACAGATTGAGCTGTCTGTGAGACCAAATTCGTGTAGCTTTCTTCTAAAGGAGCTGTGCCCAGTCAGTAAAAATGTGGTGTATAGTCCGGGAGATAGCCATGCCGGGGAGAGTGAATACACCTTGCTGATATCTGGGAGGATCTTCTTGGTAATGATTCCTTTGGTGGATAAATTCCTTCGGTTCTGCCAGGTGTTCCATAAGCCTTTTGTGTTGTAAGGTTTTGCTGATTGCTGGATCAACAGTGAAATCCATGTGGGTTACCGCTTTTCCTTTCGAGTGTTGATACAGCAGCCCACAGCGCAAAACTTCCAGGTCCAGGGGAATGGATCCAGCCAGGACCTGGAGTGTGTGGGTGCTGACAGTGCAGTAAGCATTGGTAGTCGTAAGTAATATGGAGCGTTGAATGGATTCAAGCTTTCTTTTGTTCACTGCCATATTTGCCTTGGTGTACCACACCCCTGCAGCATATGTCACGGCTGGGATGAAGACTGACTTATATAAGAGGGTGAGGGACCTCTTTTTTAGACCCCCAGTCTCTGCGTGTTATTCTGGCTATAAGCGCTGATAGCCTTCTAATTTTTGTTCTAAGGTGCTCCAGGTGTGGGGTGTAGCATAGGTTTTTATCTAGTACAATCCCGAAGTACTTCAGTTGTGTCTGCAATTTGATAGTGGCTTCATTGACTTTGATTTGAGGAGGCCGTTGAGTATCAAGTGTTCCTTTTAGAAGGATTGAACTTGTCTTGGCTGTTGAGATAGTTAGATGGTGCAGTTTGGTCCATTCCTGGAGTATGTTAATTGTGCAATTTCCATTTAGTTCCAGCTGTGCCCTGCTGTCAGCCTCAATCAGCAGCACTAAATCATTGGCTTAAGCCTGTGACGCAACAAGGGAAAGATCCAGATTGAGGAATCCATCCAGGACCATGTTCCACAGGAGTGGCCCCAGGACAGAACCCTGGAGGCAGCCCCTGTGAACCGATCTGGTAACATGGCAGTAAGGAGTGGTAATGGATACTTTTCTATTTTGGAGGTAAGGTTGTAAGCATCGACACAGGTTTTTCGGGAGTTTTGCCTGTCGGAGTCTTTCCAGCATGCTGGGCCACCATAAAGAATCGAAGGCAACAGCAAAATCCACTGAGATAAGGAGAAAGTATTTACTGTTATAGTGTTTAGCGGCGTCCGCAATTCTTACTAGTGCATCTGCGATGGATCTGTCTTTTCTGAACCCGAATTGGTTCTGTGACATGAGTCCTGCTTGCTGGTAATGTGCTTCTATCCTGTCGCGTAGTAATCTTTCGAAGAGCTTAGCACTGACAGCAGGGCAATAAGCCTATATGAGCCAGATTGGTCTTGTGGTTTGGTAGGACTCTTAAGAACGAACTGAACCCTGGCAGACTTCCAAACGTCGAGAAGACGCCCTCAGAGAGGCAGTGATTGTACAGGTCCAGTATTATGTGAGGTATGTATTGCTCTGATTTCTTGGCTATTTCAGGTTCAATATAGTTTTCTCCCGGAGTTTTCCTGTTTTTCATTCTTGCAGCAGCTAAATTGAGATCTGTTAAAGTAAACAGAGGTTCTTCTGTTGCTGTCCTGTATCTGTCTTTGTTTAAACATAGCATTTCTTGTTCCGTTGTTTACGACTCCTTGAATGGCAGGAGTATGTGGTCCAGGGATGTTTTCATTCGAGGATTCCCAAGTCCTGGTATATGTGCCTTGTGGTGTTCTAGTCGCTGATACCACCTCTCCCCTGGGGAGTTTGTGGTTACTCTGTATACCACGCCCCAGGGGTTGGTGTTCCCCACAGGGGAGACCAATGCCTCCCAGGAGCATTTCTTTCTGAGCTTAATTTTGGCATTGTACTCGTTCCTGACCTCGCAGTAGTGTTGTCGGAGGACGTCCACTTTCTCTTGGGGCCAGGATCTTCGGGCACGTTGAAATCTCTTCCTACAGCTGTTTACCATTTGTTTTATATCTTGCAGTTCGTTTGACCACCATGACACAGCTCTGGGTGCTAGTTGTTTTCTTTGTATAGCTATATTAGCTGCTGCATCTGTAATAAGTTGGACTATCTTCTGTTGATGTTGGTCTGGGTTGAGCCCATGTGGATTGAAGTTGCTTGTAGTGTGACAGCACCCTTTAGAACAGGTTCCAGTCTGCTTTAGATATATTGCATCTTTGGGTTGGAGTAGTTGCCTGGTTACAGTGGACCAGTGAGCGATACAGGTCGAACGTTAGTACTCGGTGGTCTGAGGTGGTCCAGTTTTCCTGTACCACCCAGGGTGTGAGATGTCCAGCTATGGAGCGACTGGCAAGGCTAATGTCTATGGTGGATTCCCCCAGCATGCTGGAAAACTTGGAGGGCTGATTTGGTCTATTTAAGATAGTTAAGTTGCTGATGGAAATAAAGTCCTCTAGGCGCTGTCCATTCCTGGTACTCCAGCGATCAGCTGTCTCACTGTGCCAGGCAGGTGATCTGCAGTTGGCATCAATGCCAATGATCAACTTAGCATTTGGGAGGTGTAGTTGCACGTTCTGCATGTATCTGATTGCGGTCATGACGTCTTCCCCCGGCCATGCATAGAATGGAAACTATGTAAAGGGCTCCAAAGGAGGATGCTATGTGGGACAGACTGCCCAGTTGGTGCATAGGTCAGTGATTTTTGTTACAGTGAGATCAGGATTCCGGACGATTATTGAGGCCCAGGGAGTATCATCCTCGGTCTGGACTATCTTGAACTAGAGGGGATATCCTCTTACCTTTTTACTGTGTGTGTGTGTGTGTGTAGGGCTCTTGAATTATGAGTATGTCTAGGTTTTCTTCTTTCTTTCTTTACCATTTGCGCAGTGACTGCTATTGATCTTTGCACAGTATGCTGCGCAATTTTGACTCTAGTTAAATTGTATCTGTTTTGTCTGTTCTCCATAGTCAGTCCTCATTTGTTGTGTGCTCCTAGCATTTACATATATTGGACATTTGTTGTCCCGGAAAGAGTGGTCAGATGGAATCTTCATCACCTTGCAATTTGCGCAGGTTGGAAACTTTTCCTTATTTGGGCAGGAGTTAAATTCGTGCCCGGTGCCAGAACAGTGGCCACAGACAGGTTCACTTAGCTTGCAGGTAGGTGTGTGTGTGTGTGTGTGTGTGTGTCATATTGGCCAAAGTGACAGCACCTGAAGCAATTGGGAACAGCCACGTGCTCATTGAAATGGTAGCTGCCCGAATTAATATATATTCTGGTCTGGTGGTTGAGGATTTTCCATGCAGCTGTAGATAGTTCAATGACCCAGTTATTTGCATTGCCTGTTCTGGGTTTGGTTTTGAACTTGGGAAGGATATGGCTTCCTGGTTTTTCATTTGGAAGTTGTCTCTGTAGGTTTTTTCCTGAAGACTTCTTCTGTTATCTCTTCTGCAGTGGTTTCTTTCCCTACATCATAGATAACTATGCTTGGTTCTTTTCTTCTGGGTGGTTCTGCTCTTAGTCCTAGGGTTGGGATTTTGGGGTTTTTCATGATACTCTCTATGTCTTCCTCGGTTTCAGTTTGCATAATTATCCCTGTGTTCTGTGTTTTCCTTACTGACATGATTCTTCTGTGTTTTCCTTACTGACATGATTCTTCTGTGTTTTAAGTCTTCTTTGAGTTGGTCTTCCCCCCTCCCCCCTATCTAACCACGAGGAGGTGGGCCACAACTAGATATGTCCTTAGCCAAGTGGAGATAGAGCATTACAATCTTCGCCCACTCCGGTGGGTGGGGGACTTCGCCCACTCCGGTGGGCGAAGTCCCCCACCCACCGGAGGTAGTGCTATACCAGTGAATAGCCAGCAAATCCCTTAATACCAGCATAGAGAAAAAATAAATAAATAAAATCATAATTTAAAAAAATAATAATAATAATATTAATTCAATTTAAAAAAATAAAATAAGTTAGTTAAAAAAAAAAAGAAAGTAAAATAAGATAAACTAAGATAAAAATTTATATATAAGAGTAGAAAAAATAAATAAAACAGTATTTAAAAAAATAATAATAATAATAAAGTATATATATATATATATATATATATATATAGATAGATACAAAGTATAAAATAATAGTAATAAAATAAATAAATAAAATGAAAGTGAAGTAAAATTAAATAAAAAAAATAAAATAAAATAATAATAATAATAAAGTATATATATATATATATATATATATATATATATAGAATCAAATTACTAAAGTGTAGAGCTGGGATATTATAAGATTATATTAACCAATCAGATTAATGCCATCTGAGATAGAACATTACATCCGTCGTTAAATATATGCAGGAATGAAATAATGTTAAATTGTAAAAATGTAGAAGCCTTCCTGTAGTTTAAAATACCCGAAGCAATCCAAGAACAAACTGGACCCTAGGCAACAATGGTTAAACAAATGACGAAACCAAAGTTAAACCAGAAGAACGTTCAGCAATTAAACTGCAACGTCATCCCAAACACAGGAAAGGAGAAGCTAATAATAATAATAATAATAGTAGGATAGGAAGTATCCTGGCAGACAAGTCAAACTCAGGCAAACCCCTGTGGATATATAGAATCAAATTACTAAAGCGTAGAACTGGGATATTATAAGATTATATTAACCAATCAGTTAATGCCATCTGAGATAGAACATTACATTGATTTACAACAGCAAAACAAAGTTTACTGCCTGTAGATGCCAATTATTCTCAAGTAAATGTTGAGGTACATTTGTTTACTCTATTATGTTATATAGCCAAAATTGTTGCAAGGTATGTTTTTCAAGAAATAAATTATTCTAAGACTTTATATACCACAATAAATAATTTTAATAAATGAGCATCACATTACAAACCCTTCTAATGAGCATCCTTGTTTCATGCACAATGAGTAAGAACAAGGATTACAAATTTACCTTTTTCAAACTGTTAACATTGTCTCGTAAGAGTTGTCTCTAATCCACTGATATTGGATTAGAGGTGGCTTTTGCCAGAACGTTTATTAAAATTATATTAATGGCATATAAAGTGTTAGAATAGTTTATTTCTTGATGGATATCACCTGTGAAGAAAAATCTCATTTAAAGGTATGATTAAGGCCAAAGTATATTTTACTTGTGTGTGTGTGTGTGTGTGTGTGTGTGTGAACATGGTGATCCATAAGTAAGAAAACAGTTTTGAATAACTGCTGATGTAAATACACATAAATTGCATCACCCACTTAAAGTTTAATATTTCCTTAATAATTCCCTCTATAAGTAAAATTACGTCATCTCAAGAAATTATTACATCACTCTGTAATATTAGAGTGATATTGCATTGTCTTGTTTATAAAAACCCACCCGCTGCTATCTGTCTTCTTCCTATTCAGCATCGGTATGGCATGCACTCGGTTAACTCTAAGAAAAAAAGCATAAGGGTTTTTCTAGTCGACACGTAGCTGCAAAAGTTAGCTGTAACCAGTCTACTGTGTCAAGATTACTTAAAAAGAAACAACACTGTAGATGTCAAGAGAAAATCTGGAACTGGACTGAAATGAAAAGTACTGTAGCACAATACAGAATTTTGAAGTGTCTATGCCTTCGTCATCAGTGTGCAAGTTCAACAGACCTGAAGTCTGTGTAAAAGAAACATACTTGGGTAAATACAAGTGATAGAATTGACCAAAGAAGACTTGTGATGAGTGATCTGAAAGCATATTGACCTTGTAAAAAGCCCTTATTGACAAAACCCATGAGGTAAAAATGATCAACCTAAAGAACATGCTAATTGGACTGATCAGTCAGTGAGCATCTCTACTGTTCTCTGATGAATCCAAGTTAAAACCTCTGTGGATCGGATTTTAAATGCTATTTAAAATCTGATCTACAGAGGTTTGCTTTTAAATGCTATTTAAAATCCAATGCAATTTCCATTCGGCATGAATTTAACAAGCTCATCACCTGACTGTATTCAATCAATAGCAAAGTTTCCATTGGTGTAGATGGTTTGAGGATGCATAACAAACAAAAGAGTGAGCAAACAAAATGGTGACTACTACACAAAAATTTTAAAGGAGACCCTTCTGTCCATCAGACCTCTTTCAAGGAATAGAAAATTGTTTTCCAATATGACTCTGCACCTTTTCACACTGCATGTAAGGTTGTTACAACATTGTATCATTTAATACAATTTCTAGTGTGCTAATTCTAACGTGTTTCAAACACTGACTGTTTTATCATCTCATCACCTTTTTTTTAATGATTTTTTTATATATGTTTAGGTGAGGAAGTTCATGCAATATCCAATCCTTATCATGGCCAGAAAATAGTCCCAATTTAAAAACTAACCGAAAACTACTGGAGTGTTTTGGGACTGAAAACTTCTGCTAAAAAACCATCAAGCAGGATAACATTTCAAGAGGCCATTATTCATATTCATCAAGCAACATAACATTGCAAGAAGCCATATCTAGTACCATGAACTAAGCAGTGATTATATCAAGAATCTTATATAAATGTAATTTAACATTTGTCAATGTTAAACTAAAGTTGCCACCTCTCAGCCCATCTGCTCAACTTTTCCAGATTCTGTTGCAGTAGCGTACTATCATTACTGTCATTAACAACCCTGCCAACCTTTGTATCATCTGCAAACTTACACATTAATGATATACTTTCATCAATATCATTGATGAAGACCGAACACCGAACCTGGGGAACTCCACTAATAACATTAGTCCATAAAGAGCAGTGTCCAGTGATTACCAGTCTCTGTCTTCTCCCACTCAATCCTTTTATCCATTGTAGCAACTTGCCCTTAATTCCATACCTTCTCCAATTTGTACAGTAGGCTTCCGTGTGCCAGTATCAAAAGCTTTTCTAAAATCCAAGTATATGATATCAAAATTCTTTTTTACATCCAGTTCCTTTGTGACCACATCATAGTATCCAATCAAATTTGTGAGACAGGACTTCCTCTTAACAAACCCATGCCCCGTCTGAATTATAACTGCAGTCTTGTCTAGATGATCCTGCATTGCTTCCTTAACCTGTGCCTCCATTAATTTCCCTGGAACAGAAGTTAAACTAACAGGTCTGTAATTACTCACATCACTCTTTGATCCCCCCTTCGTGAATCGGGGACACATTTGCACATCTCCAGTCCATGGGGATCTCCCCTGAGTCCAAGGAAGCTTTCATAATTATGACTAAGGGTTTTCTAACTTCCTTTAATATAACTGGATAGATCCCATCCACCCCAAGAGCCTTTCTTATGTTAAATTTCGACAATTTCTCCTCCACTTTTCTCTCAGTTATTACAAATCATTTAGCTCCCTGGCAGAGTTTGATAAACATCTGGCATTCACCTCCCTGAATAACTCCTCATGTATTTGTTTGCTGCTGGTGTATTTTTTACATCTTATCACATAATGTTAATTTCAAACATTGGTCACAATGAAAGGCATTCTTGTGGTCTGTGTTGTATTTATGTGATTATTTGTAAATAAATATCTCTAAATAGTTTTTTATTTAATTAGTTTTCTTATCAATAAAATGCATAAATCATTTTATCAGTGTATAACAAATTTGAGGCCATTGGGGCAATTATTTCAATTGTAAAGAATAATTTGAACGTAGGAAAAGCACCATGAGCTTTATAGTAAATGAGATGATTGAAATTGTAAAGCAGCATGCAAAATATGAAAATGTGGCAGATGTTGCATGCTAGTTCAAGAATTTTTTTTGGACATAAATCACCCACAATAAAGACCACAAAGCAAAGTTTGATGAGGTGAAAACAGTGCAAAAAATCTTGTATATCAAATTTATCTGCTTATTTGAAGCTTGTAAGAGAGAATATCAAAGGGAATTTGAAAAAATCTCAAAGAAGGCTAAGAACTTAAAATGAGCTTAAACAGAATCATAAAGGAACTTAAATACAAAGTTTATCATCCTGCATTGCCACAAAGTTTGAATGAGAACAACTCAGATAGTTAATAAAACTAATACCAATAAGACATAACTTATTAATGACTATATCCATAATAACATCATTAAAATGTATATTAAGTGTGTTTTCTTTGATACAGTCTCATTCACTCATATTAGTTATTCCCATTTGCCATAACACTCAGGCATTTACTTTTCTGCCATACTGGGCCATTTGCTTTACTACCATACTGAGCCATTCCTTTACTACCATACTGGGCCATTCACTTTACTACCATACTGGGCCCCTCTCATTCATTCCCTTTTACCATAATCACTATTATTCCACAGATTTACACAGTGTCACAGTCATTGAGCACCCAGCACATTGATACTACTCGCATTCTTCTTTCATGCAGTCATCAGTCACTACTTTCTCTCATTCATTCATCTCTTTGCATTGAACCCCTAGGTATCTCAGCTTACTATTATTTTTTGGCTGAGTTGCCTCCCTGGCTGCATGTACTCCCCCCCCCCCTTGGTGTTGATTAGTCCCCATGGAAGCCCTTTGGAGGGGGGAGGATCAGCTACCAATTCTGGATATCTGTGCAGGGTGTCGATTACAACTACCCTATCAGATTAAGATTCATCATCTGGGCATGGTGAGGGACATGGCAACATTAACTATTATTGTTTCACTGTGGAGGAGGTTGTAGGGCCTGCTTCTGCAGATTCCTTCTTATTTCAAAGATTCTTTTAGTATAGTTTGCAGAACCTTGTATGTGTTTTCTTCCATTATAGAGAGGTGTTCTTGTCCCCTTGGGAGGGGGGCCTATTTCTGCTATTAATTGTATTCTTGAAATATCATATATTGTACATTCATATAGAATGTGCACCCAGTCCTCATTCTCACTGCAGGTACAGTATGGTCATCAGCCAACCCCAAGGAAGTAAGTTTTGTCTTTAGGGAGCCATGGCCCATCCGAATATAAGTGGTATATAATCCAGGGGTGAACCACTTTGGTGGCTTTGGACTGACATTGCCACTTGTGGCAGAAACCTTTTGGTGACAGAACCTCAGGTTTCCTACTCCTAATTATTTTGCCATAACCCTTGGAGTTTTGTGGCAACTTTTTTTCCTTTCAGCCTTGATGTTATTGGCTGTGTCTATGGCTATCCCTAGAAATTCTGTGGGAATACCCTTCCTTAGTCTGTAATAGCATCCTCTTTTGATTACTTTTGGGTAAAGTGGAAGAGTGTCAGCACCTGCAGCAGTGCTGGTGTGCTCACAGTGCAACATGCCCTGGTGATTGTGAGAAGTATTGTTCTTTGAATAGTTTCTAATTTGTTCCTGACTATGGCCGTGCTGGTAAACCAAGCACCGGCTCCATAGGTGATTACAGGTAAGAACGCTGCTCGGTGGATGACTGCCAGGGTTCTCCTTTTCAGCTCCCAGTTCACGTTGCTGATATTGGCAATCATGCCTGCATAATTTCTCACTTTTTTCGTCAGATAAGTTAGGTGGGAATAGAAAATTAATTTTGAATCAAAAACAACCCATAAGTATTTTAATTCTGTTACCATTTTGATTGTTGTTCTATTAATTTTTATTTGTGGAGGTTTCCTAATGTTTAAATTTCCTTTCAAAAGAATTGATTTTATTTTGTCAGGCGATATCCTAACATGTGCATTTATGCCCACTTCTGCAGGTGCACGAGGACGTAATTGCATTTTTGCTCTACCACCACTCTGGTGTTTCCTTTTACTAGGAGAATCAAATCGTCTGCAAAGGCTAATCTGTCCACCAGGCAGGGCTAGCCTTAGTTCAATCGGGCCCTGCGCTCTTGTGGTCCTGTGAGTGGCAGAAAAATTAAAATTAGAAGAAAAGAATAGATGAAAAAAAAAGAGATAAATGAAAAGAAAATGCAGAAGGAAAAAGTTTTTTGGTTTTTTTTTAAGTTTAGTTAAAGAATTGATTTTAAAATGTATTTAAATCACATGGGGCTCCTGTGAAACCCGAAACAATGACATTTTTTAGATATGTTTGGAAAATATGATTAGCATTTTTTCGATGAGTACAAAGGACACAGAAAATTTTTTATTATTACTTTTTTTTTTTTTTTTTTTTTCAATTCATAATAGGTGAAAAGTGAAGTCTATATAATTTATAGAGGTCCAGAAATTTTGACCATTATTTAGGGCTAGATATTTCAAGGGATGTATAAAAACTGGTTCATACGTAAGGTGGAGTATACATGTATGAAAATTACAGTAATTACTTTCGTCCAGACCCACTGTATGGCCAAGCAACCCTGCTCGCCCTGCCAAATGCAGTACACATCGTTATAAAGTTGTTTAGTAATATTATTATTATTACTATTACTAGCCACATAGTACAAGGAAGCCTGAGACTTATGCTACACCAGCCAAAAAAAAAATTTCCAAGTTACCCTGAGAGAGAGAGGGTGTGCCAAATCCATACTCACCAGATGTGAGCCCCTGGGGGTATTTGTTGTGTTTTTATTTGAATAATTGTTTTCCTTATGTAGGTAAGTAAAATTTACTGTATTTTATTCTTCATTTTATTTATTGAGTTGGAGCTGGAACGTGGCACAAACCCAGTGGCATAACTATGCCAATGCAGCTGCATTGGGACCGAGCTTGAAAGGGGCCTGCGAAATTTAGAGGACAGATTCATTTTTCAAGACAATTAACTAATTTCATTGACAAACGAGCAATTTTTTTTTAAAATTAAATGTAACACATTTTTATCACCCTGGCGACTGGCCGCCCGAGTATTGTTTAGACCAGTGTTTCTCAACCTGTGTGCCGCAGCACATTAGTGTGTCACTAGTATGCTTCAAGCGTGCCGGAAAAATGCAAATTAGAAAAAAAATTAAGAAATCCAACTCTTACAATAAAAATTAATTCAAGTAAAAAATGTGTTTATTTATGCTGCGTCGATCCGAGAGCCTTCTGTCGGTTAATGTAATATCACATTTTGATTACTAGTTCTGTTCACCTCTATTACACAAATAAATGTATTATTAAATATATCCAACAGAAATATATGAGTATTGTAGTGTGTCTCAAAATTTGAGCATCTTTAAAAGTGGCACAGCAATGAAAAGGTTGAGAAACACTGGACTTTAGACTGATGCTACACTTATAGAAATATTAGTAATTAAGAGACAGTCGAGATATATTCAACAAAGCCAGTGTCAAATATTAAATATACATCACAGTCGGATTTTATTTTTGTGTTGGTGAATTGACATTTTTTGTGTGTGTGTGCGTATTCTGATTGTTGTCAGAGGGTAATATGTTTTATTGTTTTATTTTACAATACAAAAATTTGTCACATAACAGTCTAGCTATGGCCAGTGTTGTCGTTTTAGTACCTTTCAGCTAGATTTGGCTTTTTTTCTTTTTTTTTTATCTGAAACAAAAAAACAAGGACTAGGAATGAGTTATTACTATTATAGCAAGAGACACGTTTGAATCGCGGATCCTTTGGCACTCTGAAACTGGTCAGTGCATTGGTAGTGACCCTTCCTGTAATTAGCGTTTATCCTGTGGTGTTCAGAGAGCGGAATAAGCAATGACCAGGCAGAGTAAAGCATCTACTTTAGTCACTCCAAAGCTTTGTTAAAGTTTCCTTAAATTTATGGTTTTGAGGTTCATTTGCCATTCTCACAACAACATTCTACCCTTCTCTGTTGCTTTGTTACTATACAGCCAACAGGCTCCGGAATAATACATTTTATAATGCTTATATATGTATCTGTTCTGTTTTTATTTGTGTCTGGAAAATTTGTTAGCAAAGTTACTTGAAGGAGTAACTTGGGAAACAAGAGTGGGAAATGAAACAAAAAATTTGAGCCAATCACAGAGATTTTCATTTGCGTTATTAGCAGAGAAAGAAAGTTCTTCAGCTCTTATCAAGCATCATGTACCATTCTGTGATTCCACATTTTCAAGTGCAGTGATTCTACCTTGAAGGCCTACCCATTCTACCTTGATTCTACCCATTCAAGGCCTTGAATGGGTTGAGCACGCTGAATTCTGATGGGATCCTTCCACTTGTTCAGATTATGAACCTAAGGGGGCATAAATTCAAATTAAAAAAGGACAGATGTAGAATAGATGTGCGGAAATTTGCCTTTAGCCAGCGGGTGGTTAATTGCTGGAAAACACTTCCATCTCTCGTGGAAGTTGATAGGTTAAATAAATTTAAGGAGGAACTGGACAGGCATTTGGAGGGAATGGTGTGATTTTTTTTTTTTTTTTTTTTTTTTTGGCTTATGCAGCATAAGCTCATACACTTGCTTTCTTGCATCATATGCCACTACTACTACTACATTTTTAAGTTTCTCAGAACACGAAAAAATTTACACATTACCACCATTTTTTTCTAATTTGTGATAGAAAGGCTGAAGATGTAAGTAAATTTATTATTCCAGTTTTCATTCACAAATTGTGGATTCATAATTTGTGAATGCTGACCATTCACAAATTATGAATGATCCATGACATCGGCAATCATTAAACGTTGTCCAGTTTTGATACTAATATATATTACACTCATTGCTGTAGATTTATTTATTTATTTTCTATTCTTTGCATTTTGTTACAATTCGACAGAACGATTTGTAATTTTATTACTCTGGTGTCAGTAAATTTTTTTTTATTGAAAAAATGTCAAAGGATCGTTTACAGATCAGAGATATAATATGAATTTCAAAAGGTTATTTTTCTTTTCCGTACATTTTTTTTCCCTTTAGCACCCAGTGAACAATAAATGCGCACCTCTGAATAGAGAAGTATACATTGATTTTCTTTGTGTGCAATGCAATGCCAACTTTGTAGTGATTCTGTAATAACTGATTTTATTATTTCAAGTGAATTTCTTATTCCAGTTTTCATAAGTTTACACGATAGACCATTCACAAATTATGAATGGTTCATGATGTCGGCGATCATCAAACATTGCATAGTTTGTAATAAATATATGATGTTACTCATTGCTGTTAATTTATTTTATTTTATTTATTTTTTTTTTTACTATTCTTTGCATTTTGTTACAGTTTGACAGAATGATTTGTAATTTTATTACTCTGATGCCAGCATTTTTTTTTTTTTTTTTTATTGAAAATTTGTTTCTGGATCATTTACAGATCAAAGAAAGATATTATAAAATGGGTAAAACTCCACACCTTGGGTACAAGTCCATATTTTGGCTAGAAGTCAGAAATAAAGCAGTGATTGGCAGGTGCCACTCACTGCTTTCCCCACCCACATGTAACATGCCAAAAACATCATAATACATCTAAGTCTAAATAAAGATAAATGGCAATACAGAATTAAAATAATGGAAAATAATTACAAATTTTCAAATATAACTACGTTTTTTGCTTAAATCCCTCCCGAAGTTGTGTAAAAACTAATCTTTATTAAAATATCTCTTACCACTGTTTTTAAATAGGGAACTCGTTTTCTGCTACAAAAACAGCGGTAAGGTGGGAGATAAACAGCCTAAGTAAGAAACTAAGATTAACGATAGCGAGGGCTTGGCATAATCTTTGGTTAAAATATCTCTTACCACTGTTTTTAAATAGGGAACTTGTTTTCCACTATAAAAACAGCTGTAAGACAAGGATAAACACCCTAACTAAGACTAACAATAGTGAAGGCATTCACAATAATCACTCAATCACAAAATTCAACCATACAATATCTCTGTTTAAGACCATGCCCACTGCTCAGAGACAACTTGTACCCAAAATCTGGATTTAGCCATAATATGAATTTGCACTAATCACTCAGAACTCTTTAACTTTCTTGATCAATGGCTCAAAGATGCTAAATATAAGAACTGATTGCACATTAGATGGCAATTATTTAAAACGTTTTTGTAAATATTGTAAATGCACTCTGTCAGCCAAATTCAGTGATATTGAAATTACATAATAATCTTTTTGTTATCTTGGGTAAATTTATAAGAATTCCAAAGGACGAGATAAGAAAACATGCTGCATATTTAGAAATTGCACTTTCAGATGCCAAAATCATTGTGAAGGCAATGAATTGCCTAAGTCTGTGAAGGTGATAGATATTGATGGCCATATGCTAGCGGAGGAAAGGAAGCGCTGAAACCAATTCTTCCAGAATCGTGTTTCAAAAATTCTTTAAATATTTTAATATTTCTTGCAACTAATGAAAGAGCCACTGGATTTTCGAATTTATTCATATCGCTAAGAATATTTTTAATGATTCCAGTGACTGCAGTGTCAGTGGAAAGAAGCTTTTACCGATTAAAGTTAAAACATATCTGAGGTTGACGACACTTCAAACAGCCTTGCAATTTTATCCATTGAAAGAGAAGAAGCAAGGAATTTAAATTTTGAGAAAGTTTTGAAAGATTTTGTTGATAAAAGAGCAAGAAAAATATCCTTCTGATTAGTTTTGTTTATATTATCAAAATGTCTGGGTTAATACATTGTAATATAAAAATAATAAAGAATTATTAATAGTTTTTCATTATTTCAAAATATTGAGGGGTTAATATTGAATTTTTCAAGGAGCCCCACCAACATGCTCCAATCAGGCCCTGCATTTGCTAAGACCACCACTACCAGCAGGCCCAGAAATTCATCCAGAAGAATGGGCCAAGGATTAAGCCGTGTGTTAACTCCTTGAACTTCTCTTAGTGAGGTAGTCTTTAATTACCTGATAGAGTTTTTGTGGGACATTTATCTGGCAGAGCTTCCTAAGGATGCTATGCCACTGGAGTAAATCAAATGCCCCAGCAAAGTCAGCATATATGGCCAACGTGTATTTTTTATTTTTATTTTGTGTTTTGTACTGTACAGAACACACACACACACACAAACCTACATTACCCACATATTTGTCCCCTTTGCAGTGGCACTTTTCTTCACAGAGATAAGAGGCAGAGTTGAATTGACGTTCCAGGAGCAGCCCTTTACAAAAACACATGTCCACATGTGTTTTGTACTGTAGTCAGAAGGTATTTGATGAATTTGAGGTATTGCTCAAAACATCAAAGGCAGATATTGTGGGGATTTCAGAGACGTGGTGTCACACAGATATAAGGAATGCAGAACTGGAATTTGGGGGGTACAATGTCTACAGAAAGGATAGACAGGATAGGAAGGGAGGAGGGGTTATGCTATTAGTTAAAAAACACATAAAATCCAAGGAAGTGAAGCCAGTCGACATCGCTGGACAGTGCAGTGTCGAGTCAGTTTGGTGTGACATAAGCATTGGGAGATCAAAATTGAGAGTAGGAGTGTGCTATAGGCCTAATGACTCTGATGAGTATAATAAGAAACTGTACGGAGAAATAGAGTGGGCCAGTAAATCAGAGAGTCTTATAATGGGGGATTTTAATTTCCCAGATATTGACTGGAATTTGGGAGCTGGTCACTCACACACTAGCAAGGCTTTTGTGGATTTATTGGATGATTGTTTTCTACATCAGCATGTTAGGGAGGCAACAAGAGGGAGTAATACTCTAGATTTGATTATCAGTAGTGATTCTTCATGCATTAAGAATCTGCAGATAAATGAACCACTAGGTGGCAGTGATCACAGTGTTCTGAAGTGGGAGTTACTCAAAGAGGTAACTACCATTAGGGGTAAAGGGAAGGGGTATTGCTTTCGTAAAGGCAACTACGATGGACTGAGACAGTATTTAAATTCTATACAGTGGGATCAACTGATGATGTTACCAACAGCAAATTCAAAATGGGAAGCATTCAAAGAACTTATCTTGGAAGCTACTAGGCTTTACATACCAACTAAGAAATATTGTTCAAGGTTTAGGCCTAAATGGATGTCAGATGAACTAATGAGGCATATGGCAGAGAAGAAAAATGCATGGGATACATACAAATTAACACGTGACACAGAAGCCTATGATAGATACAAGTTGATCTGTAACCAAGTTACAAAGGAGGTTAGGCAGGCAAAGGCAGATTACGAGAGATCCTTTGCAAGGGATGCAAAGAAAAACAGCAAAGAGTTCTTTACTTATGTAAACTCTAGGAGGAAGGGGATGAATCAGATTGGTCCACTTGATATTGATGGGTCAACTGTTGATGACCCTGCTCAGGTAGCTAACAAACTAAATGAATATTTTGCATCGACATTCACACATGAGGAGTTATTCAGCGAGGGGAATGCCAGAGGTGTATTCAACTCTAGCAGTAAGCTAGAGAATCTTGTAATAACTGAGAGTAAAGTGGAGGAGAAATTGTTGAAGATAAACACAAGAAAGGCACCTGGGGTGGATGGGATCTATCCAGTTATATTAAAGGAGGCAGCAAAGGAAGTAAGCAAACCCTTAGCCATAATTATGAGAGCTTCCTTGGACTCAGGGGAGGTACCCATGGACTGGAGATGTGCAAATGTGATCCCAATTCACAAAGGAGGATCAAAGGCTGACACAAGTAATTATAGACCTGTGAGTTTAACTTCTGTTCCCGGAAAATTAATGGAGGCACTGGTTAAAGAAGCACTGCAGGATCATCTAGACAAGACTTCAGTTATAGCTCGGACACAGCATGGTTTTGTTAAGGGGAAGTCTTGCCTGACCAATTTGATTGGATACTATGATGCAGTCACAAAAGAACTGGATGCAGGGAATAGCTTTGATATTATATACTTGGATCTTAGAAAGGCTTTTGATACTGTTGCACATGGAAGACTGCTGCACAAATTGGAGCAGTGTGGCATTGGAGGCAAATTGCTGCTATGGATAAAGGGGTGGTTGAGGGGGAGAAGACAGAGAGTGGTAATCAATGGACACTGCTCATCGTGGACTAATGTTATTAGTGGAGTCCCTCAGGGTTCAGTATTAGGTCCTTTATTGTTTTCTGTATTTATAAATGATATTGATGAGGGTATATCAAGCTTAATGTCCAAGTTTGCAGACGATACGAAGGTTGGCAGGGTTGTCAAGGACACTACTGACACTATGCTGCTGCAACAGGATTTGGAAAGGTTGAGCAGATGGGCTTCGAGGTGGCAAATGAAGTTTAACATTGACAAATGTAAAGTACTACATATGGGAAACAGCAACCCCAGAGCAACGTATCAACTCTGTGGTACTACATTGACAGTGGTAGAGAATGAAAGGGACCTGGGGGTGGTTGTGCAGGCAGATATGAAGTTCTCTGAGCAGTGTAGACGGGCTGCAAGAGTAGCTCATGGTGTATTGTCAATGATATATAGGAATTTTTCTAGCAGGGATAAGGAGGTGATTATTCCCTTGTATAAGGCATTGGTCAGGCCACACCTTGAGTACTGCATACAGGTCTGGAGGCCTCATTTCAAGAAGGATGTAGAGCTGCTGGAACGAGTACAGAGAAGGGCAACAAGATTAGTGAATGGAACAAAGGGGTGCTCTTACGAAGAAAGGCTTAAGTTTTGCAAATTAGTGTCTGGAAACTAGGCACCAGCGAGGTGATCTGATAGAGGTGTACAAAGCCTTGAATGGTTTGAGCATGCTCAATGCTGATGGGATTCTTCCTCTTGCTCAGAATAATCATCTGAGAGGGCATAAATTCAAATTGAGGAAAGACAGATGTAGGATAGATGTGCGGAAATTTGCCTTTAGCCAGCGGGTGGTTGGTAGGTGGAACAGACTTCCATCCCTTGTCGTGGAAGTTGATAGCCTAAATAAGTTTAAGGCTCAGCTGGACAGGTATTTCGAACGAACAGAGGGATGAAGTGGAAGTGGTTCTTTTTTATTTATTTATTTTACTTTATTATTTTTTTTTTTTTTGGCTGATGCTGCATAAGCTTGCTTTCTTGCATCAAATGCCTCTACTAATGCTAATGCTAGTGCATGGCATCCTCCATAGAGTTACCCTGCTTAAATCCATATTGATCGTCTGAATGGTTGCCTGTTTTGCTGTAATAGGTAGATATCCTGGTGTATATCATTCTTTCATATATTTTGCCCAGTACAGGGAGAAGAGCTAATGGCCTATATGACTTGGGTTCTGTGGTTTTTCAGGGTTAGTATTAGCAATGGCCACATGGTGCAAGGAAGCCTATGGCTTATGCTGCACCGGCCAAAAAAATAAAATAAAATAAAAAATAATAAAAATAAAATAATAACAAGAAGAAAAAAATAATAATAATAATTAATAAGAGAAAAGGAAATAGACAACCCATGCATTTCCCTCCTCCCAGTAATTATCCAGCTGACCTTTGAATTTCCCCAAACTGTCAGCCTCTACCACCCATGTAGGTAACTTATTCTGGTAATTTATAAGTCACTGGCTAAAAACTTCATGCAATCCAGTCTTGTAAAAATTTACAAGAATGAATCAGGGTGTCTGATATTCCTTCACTTAGGAAACTGATAATTCAAAGTCAACATTGTGTGGTGTATAAATTTATACATAATCAGAAGCATCTAATTTCTTCCTACTTCTGGAACAGTATTGTTGTTTTAGGATGCTTCTGCATTCTGAGCAGTAAAATGGAGTGAAAGTAAGAATAAGAGTTTGGGGTAACTGCTGTGGTGAATTTTAATGATTTTTACTATGATCACTGATATCTGTTGTGTTTAAAGCTAAACAAGTAAGGCACAAAGATGACTAGATGGATCTATTCAGTTGTTTTGATGTAAGCTATTACAAAGGAGAGGATATTTGAGCTGGAAAAGGAATTAGAGAATGTGAATTGGAATATCATCAGCTTGGCTGAAACAAGAAGAAGAAGAAATGAATCCCTTATAAGTTTATCAAGTAGAAATCTGCTGTACACCAATGGAAACAGTGAAAAGAGTGAAGGTGGAGTTGGCTTTTTGGTCCATAAAGATATAAAAAATAACATTTTGGAATTCAAAAGTACTCAGGCTTTCTAAGAGGTACAAACTAAAGGTTATAATGATATTAATGATATATGCACCCAACATCAAGAGATGATGAAGAGGTTGAAGAAATGTATACCTAAATTGAGAGACTTCTAGATGAACAGAAAACTCACTACACCATCATTATGGGGATTTCAATGCTAAGGTTGAAAAGAGACAAAACAGCATACAAAGGGAAACATAGGAAATTTTGGAATTGGTGAAAGAAATGAAAGACTTGTGCAATTTGCAGAATCTTGAGGAATGTCAGTAACAAACCCCTTTTTTTTCAAGGAAAGGGCAAACAGAAAGTAGACATGGAAAAGCCCAAATGGATTAACAACTAATGAAATCAACTTCATTCTCACTAATAGAAGATATATTGTGAACGATGTTACCATCCTGAATAAGATAAATGTTGGAAGTGATCACAGAATGGTAAGATGCACACTTGGTAGAGATGTAAGAAAAGTATTTACTGACTAGTAAATAATACAAAAAGGTCTTTGAGATAACAGAAGAGGAGGAAAAGCAGTATGTACTAGAACTTAAGAACAGTTTGAGCTTCTGAAGACCTTTTAGGACGAAGATATCGACAAGGAATACAACTTTCTGAAAGTGATAAAGCTCAAGAAACCTATAGGTAACAAGAAATCCAAAGAAGAAAAAATTAGTAAAGAAACATGTCATGGTGATCTGAAGATGACAAATGAAGAGCAAGATAAACACTGACAAGGACAAAATTGAGTATACCAAGTTATGCAAAGCCATTAGAAAGAGACTCAGCAAGGAGATAAGAAGATTTAACACATGAAAAGTTGAACAAGAACTAAGGGAAAACAAAGGACTTAAATCAGCAGTTGCAAGCAGTAATACAGAAAGACAAATGATACCAAATCTGAAGAATAGTGATGGTGTACTTATAAATAGCAGAAGACTACTATAGAGAATTATACAAAGAACAAGGGAATGATGCCAGCAGTGGGAAAGATAGATCACAAATTAGCAACGCACAACATACCCAATATCCTTCCTGATGAGGAAGGATATTGCGTATATTGTGTGTTGCTAATTTGTGCTAATTCAATGCATGTAGAACATGCATTGAAGAATCAAAAAGGCCCCAGGTGAAATTAGCACAAAAATGAAGTTACTGTGGAGTTGTTAAAATTGGGAGGAAGACACATGACACAGGAACTGGCAAGACTCTTCACAAAATACATTAGGAAAGGTATGACCCCTAACGAGTGTAATAATGCAATCATAATATTGCTGCATAAGAAAGGAGACAAATCAGAAATTAAATTGTAGAACAATTATTTTGTCGTCCAACATCTACAAGTTGTACAGGTATTCTTTCTAATCACTAACAGATTAAAAAGAATACCTGAGAGAATCAACCGAAAGAGCAAGCTGGCTTTATGATAGGATTCTCAACTATGGATCACCTTCACGTAATATCACAGCCAATGGAGAAAGCAAATGAATATAAAACACCATTATGCCTGGCATTTGTGGATTATGAAAAGGAATTTGACTCCATACAGCATAAGGCAATGTTTCAGGCACTGGAAAGACAAGGCATAGATACCCCACATATTATGATTTTGAAGAAAATATATGAGAATGCTACCTCCTTTATTAGACTAGACAAAGACAGTAAAAAATTTAAAATCGAGAAAGGAGTTCGACAATATCTCCGAAGCTGTTTACTGCTGCCCTTGAGGAAACTTTCAGAAGATTGGACTGGTTGCGGAAAGGAGTCAGTATGAATGGAGAGTAACTAAACCATTTACAATTTTCAGATGACATTGTGATCATAAGCCACGATCCCAAAGAATTAGAGGTAAAACCTTCATCAGTTATGCAGAGTTAGCAACGATTTCGGACTAAAGATGAATATGACTAAAACAAAAGTAATCATGAACAAGTATGCCACAGGAAGGGATATAATCATTGAAGAAGCAGAAACTGAAAAGGTGAATTCATATACTTATCTTGGACAAGTCACTAGCTGTAACAATGATAAATGACTGGAAGTCAAGAGAAGAATAAATTTCAGATGGATAGCATTCAGGAAATATAGTCACATACTAAGGATCAATATCCCAATTTTTCTAAAAATGTAAAATAATGAACCAATGTATACTCCCCACCATGACTTATGGAAGTGAAACTTGGGCACTCACCAAAAAAATGGAAGAGAAGCTGAAAACTACCCAGCAAAGAATGGAACAAATTATAGAAATCAGACTGCTGGATAAGAAGACAACACATGGATTAGGCAGCAAACACAAATAAAAGACATCCTTATCAAAACTAAAGAACTGAAATGGACTTGGGCAGGACACATAGCTCAAAGACATGATGACAGATGGACTAAGAAAATAACAGAATGGTACACAATGGAGATGGACATGAAATTCAAGAGTTTGTGGGTAGTAAATGGATGGCCATTGCACAAAACAGAAGGAACTGAAAATTTGCTGGAGAGGCCTACAGCAGATTTAAAATGGCTGATGTGATCACAAAGGAATCACTTATACATTAACCCTGTATAATTATGGATGCATCACTGAACTCAGATGAATTTCTTACTGACTGAAATGTGTAACTTCTCTTTCTCCAGTCCACAAAGATAGTTCAAAAGTGGAAATGGTCCTTCACTAAAGGGCAAGAAAACTGAGAGCTAATAAATGAATGATCAAAAAAAATCATAAAATAAATTTTTTTTAAGTTTATAGATATTTTGCCAGTTAAAAATGGCTTTAATTGCTTAAAAAATGTAATATTAAACTTTTGACTAGTACCCCCCCTGAATTGCAACCTGGGTACTGTAGACCCCATCAATCCCCTCCCCCCCTGGCCTGACTGCAGGCCAGTATGTGTAACCTCTCATGATATGGAAAATATGTAGTTGGTAAAAAAATGCTGTGTAGGATTGTATGGACAGGAATGGAATTATAAATGGATTTGTTTAGGCAAAGTTTTACCTAACCTAAGTTACTGGGAAGTAGTTACTAAACAATTAATACAAATAATAATTTTTTTTTTTTATGAAAACCCCAAAAACAAAAGGATAGAACCTCTAATACTTAGTACTGTGCATGGGTTGAAGGTTAAGATGAAAGAAGATACTTGTTGACATTAAATAATTTTGATATCATATACTTGGATTTCAGGAATGCTTTTGATACTGTTGCACATGGAAGACTACTGTGCAAATTGGAGAAGTATCATATTAAGGGCAAGTTGCTCCAATGAATAAAAGGATGGTTGAGTGGGAGAAGACAGAATGTTAATCAATGGATGCTGCTCTTCGTGGACTGATGTTATTCGTATTAGTATTAGTAATGGCCGCATGGTGCAAGAAAGCCTATGGCTTATGCTGCACCAGCCAAAAAAAAAAAAATCCGAACAAAACAATGATAAAAACTAAAAAATAAAAATAAATAAATAATAATAATTAATTTAAAAAAAAAAAAAAAGGAAATTAAACCTATCATCCTATGTGCTTCCCTTGCCCGAAAGTACTATCCAGATGACCTCTGAATTTCCCCAAACTGTCGGCCTCTACCACCCATGAAGGCAACTTATTCCAGTAATTTATAACTCGCTGGCTAAAATAAAACTTCCTGCAGTTCAATCTAAACATTTCCCCCCCCCCCGTAACTTGAATTTATGTCCCCTAGTTCTAGCATCATTTATAATCTTGAAAATTTCGTCCTCATTCATTTTACTGATGCCTCTCAGAGCCTTAAACACCTCAATCAAATCTCCTCTAAGGTGTCTAGTTTCCAAACTCTGCAACCCACATATTCGAAGTCTTTCTTCATAAGGACGCCCTTTTGCCGATCTCACCAGGCGAGTTACCCGTCTTTGCACCTTTTCAAGAACTCGATGTCTTTCTTTAGGTGCGGTCTCCATACTTGAACACAGTATTCCAAGTGTGGTCTAACATAAGCCTTATATAATGGGATTATCACGTCCCTATCTCTACTTGCAAAAGTTCGATAGATCATCGATAGGACACCATGGGCCTTCCTTGCAACCTGTTTACAATGCTCAGAGAATTTCATGTCTGACCGTATCGTAACACCCAAGTCCCTTTCCTCCAGTACTGGGTTTAGTTGAACTCCACCAAGTGAATAAGTTTTTTTGGGATTACTGTTTCCCAGGTGTAATACCTTACACTTTGTTGGATTAAAGCACAGCTGCCATTTTTCTGACCATTCCTGAAGTCTATCTAGGTCTCTGAAGAAGCTCAGCTTGACAGTGATCATTAACTACTCTACCAATTTTAACATCATCTGAAAATTTAGACATCACGCCCTCTATCCCTTCATCAATGTCGTTTATGAAAATTAAAAACAACAGTGGTCCTAATACTGATCCTTGGGGAACCGCACTTCTTACATCAATCCAATCTGAGGAATAGCCATTTATCACAACCCTCTGCCTCCTGCCCTGAAGCCATCCTATTATCCATCTAAGGATTTTTCCAGTGATTCCAACCTCTTCCAGCTTATAAAGCAACCGCTCATGTGGGACTAAGTCAAAAGCTTTGCTGAAATCTAAATAAACAATGTCGAAATTATTCCCTAAATCCAGCTCGTGAGTGACCCTTCCGAAATAGTGAACCAGATTTGTTAAACATGATTTTCCCTTTACAAAACCATGCTGAGTATCCTTGAGAATTTCAATTCGATCCAAATGATGCTGAATTCCACCCTTGATCATTGCCTCCATGATTTTCCCTACTACTGAAGTCACACTGACAGGTCGATAATTTCCAACTTCACTTTTAGAGCCACCCTTATGTATGGGAGATACATTTGCACTTTTCCAATCCAAAGGAATCTCCCCAGAGTCTAGTGATGCTCGCATAATTAGCCTCAATGGTTCAATGCACTCGCTTGCCGCCTCTCTTAAGATTATAGGGTATATTCCATCAACTCCAGGAGCCTTACTGGTCTGTAGGCTCGAAAGTTTTTTCATTAAATAATCTTGCGAAATTTCAATATCATTAATTACATATTTTTTAACTTCGCTCCCACAATTTCCCATTGCCACAAAAGGCTTTTCATTTGTAAATATCGCTGCAAAATAACTGTTGAGTTCATCTGCAACGGCAGCTGGTGTATTTATTACTATCCCCTTCCCTTACGTAAAGGTCCGATCTGGTTTGTCCTGCTCTTCTTGGCATTTATATATGTGAAGAATTCTTTATCCCCCCTCTTTGCTCTGTTTGCTAGTGATTTCTCATAAACTGCCTTTGCCTGTTGAACCTTTTCTGTGGCTCTATTACACATCACCTTGTAGCTGTTATAGGCTTCAGTACTTTTTATTACTCTGTAACCTTTCCATGCCACATTTTTCTGCTCAACTAATGTGGCAACTTCACTATTCATCCAACTTGGAACCCTTCTCGTGGAGTATTTTTTTAATGGTATATACGCATTCAAGGCATCTGTGATTAATGTTTTAAAAGCGTACCACAGTTCAAATGTATTCATTCTCTGCACGATATCTACCCAGTTAATAGAGGCCATGTAGTACCTTAAGGCATCGTAATTTCCTTTTCTGAAATTAAAACCCATTCCTTTGCCTTTTACTTCTGCTACCTCTGTCATCATCATCCACCGTAGAACTCCGTGATCACTTCCTGCTACTGGTTCCTCTACTGTCAGCCCTGTTATGTCATCTGATTCATGTGTGATGATGAGGTCTAGGATATTCTTTTCTCTAGTACTTTCCCTGACATGTTGATACAAATAACTGTCATCTAGTTGATTTAAAAATTTTGTTCCCCATGTTGAGTTTCCTACCCATTTACTCCAATCAATTAGAGGCAAATTGAAATCACCCATAATAAGGCATTGACGCTTACTTGCCCATTCCATTTGCATGTAGAGGCTTTTGTCATAATCTTCACAATCACCTGGTCTGTAGATTACTCCTACTCGCATTATACCTTCGTTTCCAGCTATCACACCATACAGACTCTATACTAGCATGTGAAATGTCTGAATCCGGGAAAGCTATCGTTGCACTCAGGCTGCTTCTGATAAGAAGCATCACCCCTACCACCCCTTCTATCTACCCTATCCTTCCTAAATACATTATACAAGCTGTACTTAAACTCATCATCCCCAATTTCCGGGTGGCACCACGTCTCTGTAAGCCCTATTATGTCCGCGTTACTTGTTTTAACCAGCAGTTCAAATTCGCTCATTTTATTGACGACACTTCTAACGTTACTGTATAAACAATTAAGATTTACTGTTCTTGTATATTTAACAACTCTTGAAGTTTTTTAGGCTCTCTTCCCTGATATTAGCTACCCGCTCACGTGAAACGTTTCTGCCCCCAGAACATCTAGATAATACGTCCAGTTGGGGTAACAGATAAGAACTCTTAAGGTATATGCAAGAGTTACTTTGACCAATATTATCAGATAAACGCGTGTCAGTATTACCCACATCCCCCCCCTAACTAGCAGTTTCCCTGAACCTTTAAGGTACCCTCAATAATACTGGCAAAAACGTTTGCACCACCTTTGTTTAAGTGTATCCCGTCTCTACAAAACAAATTCCTTCTACCTACAAGTGTGGGCCATGCTGATAGAAATTTCCCCCCTAAAGCCTTGCAGATTCTTTCAAGTCTTGAGTTAATCCACAAAGCTCTTAACATATAATCCCTCCTATCGTGTCTGTGCAGAATTGCAGACACATAGACATTATGGCCTAGCTCGCGACATTTCCTCAGCATGGTCCTGTATTTTTCCAACAAATCGTCAGATCGTGTACATTTAATATCATTAGTCCCCACATGAATAATAATATTTTCTTTACCCCCTTTAAAATCTGGCAATCTGTTGGTGACATCATCAATAGATGCTCCCAGCAGACATACCCTGGTTCTCCACCTATCCTTATTACAAAAAATATTCCCCGTTTTCCTGACAATGGAGTCTCCTAATAATACAATGTCCTTTTTAACCAGAGTAGTTTGCACTTGGTTTTTCTGTTTTGAGACTCGAATCGGGTGTGCATCACTTGGTAGATTGCTGGAGTTTTGAGTCCCTGATGAGCTCCCAGATGCATTATTCTCGAGGGCAAGCACCTGTTTTTTCATGGACTCAAATTGTTCCATCAGTGCACCAAATTGTAATTTAAGATCGGTGCACTCCTTACATCGACCACAAAGAAAAGAATCCCCAGGTGAGGTAGGATTAGTCGCCAGGTCGACCTTGGAAAACATTCCACAGGTTCCACAACGGATTAAATCATGACTCACCCGTGAATCGCTATCGGCTATTTCCGTGTGAGTCACGATACCCTGTGACGTGTTTAAGGCAGATCTCGTAACTACCATTATAAAATTAAATAAATATCAATGAAAGTTAACTTTAAAAAATTATATCTATAATATTATTAAAATCAAACTATTACAGGAAAACCTATAACAAAATAATCCAACAATATCTAAATAAATCAAATATTTAAAAGCACTATCCAAAAGTAAACCACTTAACTGAGGAGCCCTGACTAAACACGTCCGCTCACCTCGAATGCCAACAATTTTGTGGTAGCCAGTGATGGTTCAGGGATTATCAGTGGAGTCTGACAGGGTTCAGTATATGAAGGTATATCAGGCTTAATGTCCAAGTTTGCAGAAGATACAAAGGTTGGCAGGGTTGTTAATGGCAGTAACGGCAGTGTGCTACTGCAACAGGATCTAAAAAAGTTGGGCAGATGGACTGAGAAGTGGCAACTGAAGTTTAACATTGACAAATGCAAAGTACTGCATATGGGTAGAAGTGACCCCAGAGGAACGTACTGTATACCACTATACTTAGGGTGGTAGGGAATGAATAAGACCTGAGAGTAATGGTGCAGTCAGATATGAAGTTTTCTGAGCAGTGCAGACAGGCTGCCAGAGCAGGTCATGGTGTTTTGCCAATGATATACAGGAATTTTGCTAGTAGGGAAAAGGAGGTGATTATCCCTTTGTATAAGGTAATGGTAAGGCCACACCTTGAGTGCTGCATACAAATCTGGAGGTCTCATTTTAGGAAGGATGTAGAGTTGCTTGAGCGAGTACAGAGAAGGGCAACAAAACTGGTGAAGAGAAACGAAGGGGTGCTCCTACCAAGAAAAGCTGAAGTTCTGCAAATTGCAGCATCCGGAGACTAGGCACCTAGGAGGTGATCTGATTGAGGTGTATATGACTTTGAATGGGTTGAGCAGGCTCAATTCTGATGAGATTCTTCCTCTTGCTCAGATTACGAACCTGAGGGAGCATAAATTCAAATTGAGGAAAGACAGTTATAGAATAGATGTGAGGAAATTTGCCTTTAACCAGTGGGTAGTTGATTGCCGGAACAAACTTCCCCACCTATCATCGTGGAAGTTGACAACTTAAATAAATTCGAGGAACTGGACAAATTTTTAAAGGGAATGGATCTGTGAAGTGTGTTTTTTTTTTTTTTTTTTTTTTTTGGCTGATGCTACATAAGCTTGCTTTCTTGCATCAATATGCCTCTACTACTACTATTAGACTTCGATTTCTGTAGATCGTAATTTTCAGGAAATACATGTGAAGGGTGGTTCCAGAAAATGGAAGTTGAAGGAATACATCAGGAAGAAGAAAAATTGTTCTGTAAGTGAAGTTGGACAGTAAAAGGATGCTGACTAGTTGTGGTGTGTATTTGGACTGGTTTGGAAGAGAGAAGGGTAATTATAGAAACCAATTCAGTAGAACAGTGCTCTGAGTGTGAACAGTGTCATTAATTAACCTAACTCTTTTGAATGGAGTCTAGAAGACAAAGAGGTTATGGTAGCACCATAACCTCTTTGAGATTTGAGATTTGTACAGAGTGAGTACAAATCTCAAATCTCAAACCTGTTGAGAAGAAAAATAATGCCAAGAGTGAAAGAGAAAACTTTTTTTTTTAAATGTAGAGGAAGTAGTATTTGTGATGTGCTTATATGAGGGTAATCCCTAATAGAGATATGTGGTATTGTCTAGAAAGTGAAGTGTCATGGAAAATCAGCACAGAGATAAGACAGGACTGAGTTTTATAAGGATTGAAATTAAATTTTTGCCCCATTGGAGAATTACCTGGAGATCAGCATTTAAGGAATTGGTAGCAAATATTCAAGAAGTTTAAAATGTTTTTTTTTTTTTGTGCAGGGTAAGGTTTCTCAAACTGGAAGGTTAGGTTAGCTCAATCAATATGCTGTCATCAGCAAAACTACAGCTAGTCTTCAGCCAGGTTTCTGACACAGTCCTATATGCATATCTTTGTAAGCATTCATTAATGATATAAACAGTGGTGTTGATAGTCTGATAGCAAAAATTTGCTGATAATATATAAAGTGGTAAAGGGGTAGCCAGTAACATTAATCTGGAATACTGTTCCAAAAAGTAAAAACTATGGTTCAGTATTGGTAAATGTAAAGTTCTGCATCTTGGGGGAAAAGGAGCACTAAGTAACTTACCTAGAAAAAGTTGGCAGCCTATGACACTGATGTCTGAGGTGTCATCGGAGAATACTCCAAATAGCATTAGAAATGATTTCATTTAACAGACCATTGCTGCAAAATTCTGTGCACAAATAAAAAGGTATGGCTCTGTTCCAATTAATTTCAAACTTAAACCCTACCTTTCTATATTCAAATCAAAGAAAACCACTGATCTTGGGTACACTCATTTTGACAAAGTAACAGCATATCATTTCTTTACACAAACTGATTTCAGAAATCAGGTGTGATGAGAGCAACCTGACATACCATCCATGAACTATTTGGTATGAATATGAAGATACAGAAGGATTAGGTAGTATTTTTTCTATCAGGGATTCACTCTGATGGGAAGTTTTCTCATCATTTTAGGTTGCCACAGCACTCCATGGAGTCTTATCAGTGATACATAGGAACTTTGCTAGTAGAGAAAAAGATGCAATCATATCTTTGTAAAGTATTAGACCACACAAAGTATTGTATACAGGTTTGAAGGCTGTATCTTAGAAAGTGCAGGCACTTCCTTGAAAGAGTATAAAGAAGGGCAACAAGGTTAGTCAGTTGTGCAAAGGAATACTGCAGATTGGTAGACCGCATTTTTTGGTTTTCAAAGCCTGGAGGCCATGAGGTTACATTTTATTTAGGTGTATAAAGCTCTTAGAGGTTCAAGTAACCTGAGTGCTGGGTTTATGCACTCAGTTATCTTTTTTCTGATGTTTCAAGAACAAGGGGTGAGTATAGTTTTAAACTTTAAATATAAATATATACCAGATAAAGAAATTTATTTTCAGTGAGAGATTGATAAACCATTAGAACAAGTTATCACTTGAAACTGTTGAGATGGAGTGTGTATAAATTTAAAGAGGAGGTAAAACAGATACTTTATGGAATTAGAAATAAATTAATCTCTCTACTTGTCTTTCTCTCTGATATTACAAAAGCTATGATGCTTGCTTTTATCCTTTGTCAATACCAATAGTAACAATTAAACTACTACCAAATTTTTTTAATGCATCAAGAAGGTATACCAGTTGATTGATATGAATACTCTGTTCATTCATTTGCTTTTAATATTTGTAATACCACATATATATACATATATTTAAGCATTCTAATAATGTAGTTAATTTACATTTCAGATTCAGGCACATAGCACTGATTCTCATTTGATGACATTCCTTATCTTAATGAGATTAAGGAAACAGCCTGCTTTCCATTTAGGAAGTGTGCATTATCCTGTAATAACAGACTCTATATTCTCTCTGATGAGAAACTATAAGGGCTTTGTTGGATACATTCTGGTTTTCAATTTAGGTAATCATAAACAGGTGGTTAATTTTCTATCTGCTAAATATTATCTTCCTGTTACAGTCATTGTTCAATTTGTTATTAATAATGTAACTGGCTCGCTGTTACACAGTAATAAAATAATACCACTAGATAAGGTGGAAGTGCAGTCAAAAGAAGGGGCAGTTTTGGCATTTGTTCCACATAGATAAAGATGAAGTCAAGTATTTATTACTGTAGACCATAGTGAATCATATTATGCTATGTTAGATTTAATTATGAATTGGAAAATGAAAGCCTATTATAAAAATTTTTAAAATAAAATGAAAATAAATGTTATCTTTCAGAAAAAATTAATATTGCTCTTTAATCACATTCACCTCTTGGAAATCAGTTTACATTTTTTTTTCCCTTTAATTTCATCTTAAAATTTCAATTATCCATATGAAATATAAAGCATAGCTAGGTGGTAGATGACTCTCATCAACCAGTGCAATACCACCACTTTGCTTATTGGAGGCTTGAAGTGATGGAACCCATGTTTAGTCTCCAGAGCTAAGTTCTAGTCAACCCTTCCCCATCTCTTCCATGATGCAGTATGATTGATGACTTTTGAGGTTATAATGAACATCGTGGAAAGATCCAATCTTCCTTACATTTCGAGGGTACAACTCTAAAATGATGTTCGCAGGACAGTCGCTAGTTAGTACACCGGACCGAACCTTTTGGTAACTCTCTAGGAAGCTTCCGGGTCAGCTAGTGTATAATCTTGCTACCTCTACTCTGCCAGATAGTGACTGGAAGGAGTCTGAGTAGTGTGTATGTGGGGGCATCGTCGAGGCCACGTTATGTCAAGGATCTGGGTATATTCTTACCATGTGTATGCCATATCCAAAAATTTCATTACTTCATACAGCATGTCCCACACACTTTTTCTTACTATTGAATACACCATGAATTGTCAAACTAATAGAGTAAGTTGTTGTTATTTGGTTTTTAAGAGCATTAGCAACTAAGGCCATATTGCTCCGGGGATATGCGGTGGTCATTCCCTGACCTTTCCGCATCCTCCATATTTGGTGGCTCACGGGCTCAAACCCCGGGCTAATCAAGAAGCATGTGCTATGCACTGCTGCTCCTGGCTACGGAGGCACCCTAATAGAGTAAGCTTATCTGCAAAAAGATCTAAACCTCCCAAACACTTCCTAATTTATTTCACAAATATACGTGGTTTCAATTCTAATCACAACGATGTCCATTTCCACTTGCAGTCTGCCAAACCACATGTACTTTTTCTGACAGAATCTCAGTTATCGGTTGATTCAACTACTGCTCATCTCAGTTGCCCAAATTATTCGCTGTATGATTCCTTTCGCCTCAAAGGTGGTACTTGTGCATATGTCCGTTCCGATATTCCCTGTCAGAGACTTGGTAAATTGGAATCTCCTCTTTTTGATCTTCTCTGGCTTAAAATCTCTCTACTTCACTGTATCAAATTCATTTGTTGTCTCTACCATTCTCCCAACTCCACTAATCACTTGGAGCTCTTTGAGCCTGACGTAGCCCAGTGGTCAGGAGCGAGAGTGCATAGCACGCGTTCCTTGAGTGGACCGGGGTTCAAGCCCGTGACTACTAAATACGATAAATATTTGTATTGACGATTTATTGTAAACTCTACTGACTTGGTTGTCGTGCCGGAGTATAAACAGAAAATTTATTTATTTATTTATTTGACTTACTCTCTTTGCAACTTGTCTTTCTCCAGTCCAACTTTCCTAACAGCAAGGTAATTTTCCTTGGTGATTTTAATGTTCACAACTCCAACTGGCTTCCATTTTCTTGTCACACCGACCAAGCTTGTCAAGATGCTGAGGCTTTTGCAATTTCTAATGACCTTGCACAGATTGTTCATTTACCTACAAGAATACCAGACAATCCTAACCATACAACCAACACGCTTCATCTTTTTCTCACAAACAACCCTTCTAAGTACAGGTTGAAGAGAGTGGTCCTTTAGATACCTCAGATCACAACTTGGTGATTGTCTCTTCTCCAATGGAGCCTTTATCTCATGGCTATTCCCAACCTCGTATTGTTTGGCATTACAAGAATGCAAAATGGCAGGACCTGCGAGATTTCTTTTCTTCTTTTCATTGGTCGGATTACTGTTTCAAAATTTCTGATGTCAAAGTTTGCTCAAATCGTGTCAGTGAAATTATTCTTGCAGGAATGGAATCCTTTATCCCATACTCCACTTTAAAATCTCGTCCTTTGTCTAAACCTTGGTTTTCCAATAAATGTGCTAAGGCTGTTCAAGAGAAGAACATTGCATATTATAATTGGCTTATTTCTAATTCTTTAGTTTCATTTTCTGCCTCCACCAAAGCTCGCAACAATTGTAAAGCAGTTAATAATCAATCCAAACTAGAGTTTGAACAGGCTAAGAGTAGAAAACTTGCTTCTTGCCCTAATGGTAGCTGAGCATTCTGATCTCTTGCCAACGCTATTGGCCGCAACTTTTGCCCATCTCTTTTTTTTTTTTTTTTATGAAAACCCCAAACACAAAAGGTATCAAAACCTATAGTACTTAGTACAGTGCATGGGGTTGAAGGAGAAGTATGGGGGGGGGATGCCGGAAACTTTGCTCTAGAGACTAAACATGGGTTTCACCACTTCAAGCCTCCAATAAGCAAAGTGGTGGTATTTCACCGGTTGATGAAGGTCATCTACCACCTTTAATGCTCCCACCTCTGTCAAAACCAGATGGTTCTGTTGTCACTTCAGCCAAGGATAAAGCTGACCTGCTAGCATCCCATTTTTCTTCCCACTCATGTATTAATGATCTTGGTAAAACCTCCCACCATTCCCAACACACTCCATTCAATGCCTCCTGTGTTCTTCCATCAAAAGGATGTCAGATGGATTTTGACGAATCTTGATGCTAAGAAAGCACCAGGTTCCAATGGTGAGTCTCCACAGGTTTTGAACTTACTCCTGTTCTTTGCTGCCTCTTTTCACTTTCTTATTCCAAAGGTGTTTTTCCTTCTGCTTGGAAATTTGCCCATATCCAGCCAGTTCCTAAAAAGGGTGACAAATCCCTCCCATTCAATTATCGTCCCATTGAAATTACTTCTACTCTTTCTAAAGTAATGGAGAAATCAATTAACCGCCAACTCTTAAACTACCTAGAAACCGTCTGTGTGATCAACGATCGCTAGTATGGATTCCGTCAGTGTCGATCCGCTGGTGATATTCTGGCTTATGTTACTCATTTATGGACTAATTCAATGGAAAAGTTTGGTGAAACACAAGCAATTGCTCTTGAAATCCCCAAGGCTTTTGATCATGTTTTGCATAAAGGTCTTCTAAACAAGCTTCCATCTTATGGTTTGCCAACTGTTTTTTTGTAATTGGTTATCCAGTTTTCTCTCTGATTGCTCACTGAGGGTGATGGTAGATGGCTCTCTGTCTTCTAACTTCTCCACTAATGCCGGTGTCCCCCAAGGTTCAGTTCTTTCCCCCACTCTTTTCCTCTTGTATATTAATGACCTTCTTCCATTGACTGGAAATCGTATCCATAGTTTTGCTGATGGTAGCACATTGTATTCCACTTTCCATTTTGAGAAACCTTGCCCTGCTCACTCAGCTTCAACTTCTCGAAAATCTGTTACCAATTCCTTAAATGCCAATCTCCATAATTCTCCATTGGGCCAAGACAACTTAGTTGATTTCAACCCTTCTAATACTCAGTTTTGTCTTATATCTCGGAAAGAGGTTTCTTCTGCTCCTATGCTTATCTTTGGTGACACTCCGATTTCTAGGCAAAATGATATATCTCTTTTGGGAATTACCCTGACTTCTAATCTCTCTTGGCACAAGCACATTACAAATATTGCTTCCTCTGCATCTAAAAAACTTGGTTTTCTCTTTCGCTCTCACCGTTACTTTTCTTCCAAACAACTGTTCACTCTGTACAAATCCCAAATCCACCCTACCATGAGAGAGGTTTTGGGGTGGTGCCCCCCAAAACTCTTCTCAGGCTTCTAGATTCCATTCAAAAGAGGGCAGTTAGGTTAGTTAGTGACTCCTCTCTAACAGAGTCTCTCTCTCCACTCGCTGTCTCATAGACGTACTGTTTCTGCTGCATGCCTTTTTTTACAGATACTTCCATGGGCACTGTTCTTCCGAATTGGCTTCTATAATTCCCGCTCTTTCTTTCAAAACAGTCCGAACACGTGCCGCCAACATCCATTTACTGTCCAACTTCAAACTCACAGAACCAACTTTTCATCCTACTCGTTTATTCATTCAATTGCCGTTTTCTGGAACAACCTTCCTTCACATGTATTTCCTGAAAATTACAGTCTACAGAAGTTCAAGTCTAATGTCAACAAATATCTTCTTTCATCTTCTCAGCCTCCAACCCAAGCACGGTACTAAGTACTATAGGTTTTAATACCTCTTGTGTTTGGGGTTTACATAAAAAAATAAAAATACATGCTTGTACTATATTGGAATGAATTTTTATTTTTTACTGCAGATGTCATTCCTCATAATAAGTGTTACTTTCTATTCTGAGATATCTGCTAAAATAAAGTGATTTTGTTTAAATATAAATTAAGTTTCATGTAACATAATTTTTTTTTTATTTTAAACAAACCTTTAAAAACAGTTTTCTTAATTTTGAACTTAACTTGCTTTTTTTTCTAATGAATGCCAGTCTCTCCCCCACCCCACAAGTACACTTTTCATTTGTCAGAACAGCCCTCAGCTTCTATCTGTTGTGTTGCCTTCTGTCTGGCATGTCTTTTGGTGCATGAGTGTAGTTCCAACACGAGACTGGAGATTGTTGTTGCTGGCAACTGTATTGTAAGAAAACTGAAAATATATTTTGTGAAAAGGATAGGACAGGAGACGACCAGAATAAGTTACTATATTGGAATGAATTTTTATTTTTTACTGCAGATGTCATTCCTCATAATAAGTGTTACTTTCTATTCTGAGATATCTGCTAAAATAAAGTGATTTTGTTTAAATATAAATTAAGTTTCATGTAACATAATTTTTTTTTTATTTTAAACAAACCTTTAAAAACAGTTTTCTTAATTTTGAACTTAACTTGCTTTTTTTTCTAATGAATGCCAGTCTCTCCCCCACCCCACAAGTACACTTTTCATTTGTCAGAACAGCCCTCAGCTTCTATCTGTTGTGTTGCCTTCTGTCTGGCATGTCTTTTGGTGCATGAGTGTAGTTCCAACACGAGACTGGAGATTGTTGTTGCTGGCAACTGTATTGTAAGAAAACTGAAAATATATTTTGTGAAAAGGATAGGACAGGAGACGACCAGAATAAGTTTGCCTAGGGCAAAAGTTGATGACATAGGGAAGCTGTCATCTTTTAAGAACACAAAATGGAATATTGTTGTACACGTTGGTGCTAATGCCATTAAGAGTAGAGATCTGAGGATTTACTTAACAAGTACAGGGCATTGTTGAGAAAAGTCACAGGATTAAATTTGAAAGTGGCTGCAATTCTGTCAAAACATGATAGGAAGGAAGGAATAAGCAATGACAACCTTGTCAGTTAATCCAGTCCTGGAGAGACTGTGCACCATGTGAAATGATGTCACTGAAACAAGGGATTTAGAATTTTAAACTTTGGTACCTCTTGGGCCACCCAAACCCTTTTCTGGTGTGTGCTCCTTGTGTGCATTGTCTAAGAAAGAGCTAGAATACTATCATCATTAAGTTTTCTCAATCCACTTAAAGCCTTATACATTTCAATCAGGTGTTTGTGCTTAGTTTCCAAGCACTGCAGTTTACAGAACTGAAGTCTCAACCTAAATACATGAAATTTACTGACAGGTAGTAACCTAAGTTGTTTTAATGTTTACTTTAAATAGCTGTACGGTAAATGTTGAAAACCTAGCCTATCTTTTTAACATTCCTGCTCTGCCAAGTGAAGAACCGTAAATACAAATATAAAAACGTTTCCTTTGGCTTTTTTCTATCTTACTAGTGACTTCTCCCTTTTCATTGAGCTGCCTCTATATTGCACTGCTTTCAAATAAATGAGGCTGCATTACTATTAAAACAGCTGTAAGATAGCAATGTGAACTTTTAAATAACATATACAGATATCCCTCATTTATTTCATTTAGTGCAATTTCCTTTTTGTACAGTTTTCAAACAAAGGAACTTTTTTGTTTAGTTTGGATATAATTTTCACTTCTGCATGGTTCTCTTGCCAAAGAACCATGCAGAAGTGAAAATTACTAAATTTTTTTTCATATGCAACATAGTAGTAGTAATGGAGCCATGTGATGCAAAAAAGCAATCATATGAGCTTATGTAGCATCAGCCAAAAAAAAAAAAAAAAAGCCACAATTTCACACAACCATTCACATAACCACCTGGTTAATTGCTGGAACAAACTTGGGCAAAAGACAAATTTTGCACATCTATTCTACAACTGTCTTTCCTCAATTTAAATTTATGTCCCCCTCAGGTTTGTAACTGAGCAAGCAGAAGCATCCCATCAGAATTTAGCATGCTCAACCCATTCAAGGCCTTATACACCTCAATCAAATCACTTCTTAAGTGCCTAGTCTCCAGCCGCTGCAATTTGCAGAACTTAAGCCTTTCTTGGTAAGAGGATCCCTTCATTCTCCCCCCCCTCACCAATCTTGTTGCCCTTCTCTGCACACACACATTCAAGCAACTCTACATCCTTCCTAAAAGGAGACCTCCAGACCTGTACACAGTACTCAAGGCGTGGCCTAGTGCTTACAATACCAGTCAAAATGTTAATACTGGTATTTCGGTATTTTTAATTTATGAAACCGTATTAATACCAGTATTCCAAAAACAAATGTTTTTCTCAATAAATTTTGATGACAGTTAATAAAGTATGGAAAAAACAAGTACTGTGATCACTTGAATTCAAGTTTTAAATAAACATTTATTGCATTAATAAATATTCAGAAAAAAAATCATTAAAAATACAGTTATTCTAAAAACAAAAAAATACATATTGCTACTGCAAAGTTTAGTTATGTTTAAGCATCCACAATACCTGTACGAATAAAGTGAGCTCTTAAGAAACATAAGCAATCAATAGTATGATCGTTTAAAATGGATCTAATTTTGGTACATATTTGATTAGCAGCAGAAAACCCCACTTCAGATTCTATTCTGGTACTATTGTACTGAGATAATCGTAGACGATCTCAGTCCATAGTTTCTAGGCTTTGAACTTTTTTAGCAAAAATAGTTAAAAGTATTTCATTAATTTCTGACTCAAGTTCATCTTTTAAAATCTCATTGGAGTCAGGCAATTTCTGTGTACAGAATTTAAAAACTGTCTGTAGTTACCTTTACAGAAGCAAACACCCTTTCCTTTACCCCTGATAGTGATTATATTTTTAAGTAAATCCCACATCAGTATACTGTGATCACTGCCAACTAGTGGTTCCTTCATCTGCAAATTTTTAATGCACAAATAATCACTGCTGATAACCAGATCAAGAGTATTACCCTCTCTTGTTGCCTCTCGAACATGCTGCTGCAGAAAACAATCATCCAATAAATCCACAAAATTCTTGCTAGTGTGCAAGTGACCAATCTACAAATTCCAGTCAATATCTGGAAGTTAAAATCCCCCATTATAACACAATCTGATTTACTGGCCCATTCTATTTCTCTGTACAATTGTTTGTTGTACTCATTAGACCTATAACACACTGCTACTCTCATTTTTGCTTTCCCAGTGCTTATGTCACACCAAACTGACTCAACATTGCACTGTCCATCTATGTCAACTGGATGCACTTCCTTAGATTTTGTTTTTCTTAATTAACAGCATAACCTCTCCTCCCTTCCTGTACACATTGTACTCCCCAAATTTCAATTCTGCACTCCTAATATCTGTGTGATGCCACTTCTCTGATATCCCAACAATATTCCCCTTTAATATATTGACCAGCACTTCAAATTATTCAATTTATTTATTTGTTATACTTCTAGCATTGGTGTACATGCACCTATTCTTATTCTTAGTTACCCTAATGCAGCCCATGTATTTATTTGTTTCATGATGACTGCGATCTGTCCCTGAAACCCCCAGCACCTCACCCTCTCAGCCGCTGCTCATTCTAATAGAAGTAGTGCAAGAATCACCTTCACCTCTGCCTGTGGCTACTTTTAACCTTTTAGCCTGTGAATTCCCACAAGCTAGCAGTTTTCCAACCCACCTAACGCTGTCTCAATAGCATCAGCAAACACTCTTGCACCAAGTGCATCCCATCCATGTAGAAGTAGTCTCTCCTGTTAACAAGCACAGGCCATGCTGAGAAAAATTCTACCCCATGAGCGTTGCACAATCCCTCCAGGGCTGAATTGATTGACAAGGCTCTCACCATCTACTCCCTCCTATCATGTCTGGGCAGACTTGTAGACACTCAAATTTAACCCTAACTCCACTTTTTTTCAACATTGACCTGTACTTGTTAAGTAAATCTGCAGCTCTCCTACTCTTAATATCATTTTTGCAAATGTGTACAATAATATCACCCTTTGTGCCCTTCAAAGATGATATCTGCTCTTCAACATCAACTTTTGCCCCTGGAAGACACCTGGTCCTATTCCGCCTATCCTTTTTACACAATATATTACCCGTCTCCCTGACAATAGAGTCACTGACAATAACTGCTATGGGACCAACACATTCTGCCTTGAAGATTGCCACTGTGTTGCCTGATACACAAGAGTGAGCTCTGGCTTTGAGTTGGGCAGCTGAGAGCTTGATGGGGCCCTCATATTAATTTCTTCAAGGGCATCTACGCAACACCTCAAGCTCTGATAGACACTCATCAGAACCCTGAGTTGGCGTCTAATTTCTAGACACTCTCTGCACCTAGCACACACAAAGACATCCTCCTTGCCAAGATCATGTTCTGTTCCAGAGAGTGCGGCAAACATTTCACAAGTTGCACATTTTTTTAGGCTGTGATACGTTGGAGAACTGCCCCCCTCAGTTCTCCCCCGAGCCACAGCACTCCTACCCCTTTGTGCCCATTGCTTTGCTACTCTAATTTGGGGTATGATATTGAAAATTAATAAGATCAATAAATTTGATTAAATAATTATCAATACTGCACTATCTAATAGAATCCTAAATGCAGTGATACATATTACGCTATCTAGCCTTACATTAGAGCTACCTATTTACCACAGTTAAAAATTTGAATTCCCTACCACTCTCTATATGAAAACAATGGCTGCAAGATTTGAATGAAACAACGGTTTTATGTATAATAAGTAGTAACCTACAAAAACTCTATCTAAATTAAAAATGTTAGATCAGAAGTTTTAGTTACTTAATCTCAACTTTAAGATTAATTTATAGATCACCATGACTATTGTTGCATTAATGGAATTCAACCAAAGCATAGTTAATCTCCCCATGTTATTCAAAGTTTTTCAGCTTACACATGTATATTAGCCCCACTGTCACTGCTAACGTAAATTGTCAGAATCATAACTTGCCTTTCCCATTTTGTCAGAATCATAACTTTACTTCCATTTCAGTCTTTTATCATGTGTCATGCAATGAAATTTGCTCATTACACTTCTGCTCTGTGAATTTTTTTTTTAAATTATTTGTGATTCCTATTTTAAAGAAACTTATCCCTTGTTATGCATTCATAAAGACCATCTTATTCAATTATTTGTGTTAGTAAGAGGAAATATATTAATTTAGAAATTAAATTTGCACTGCTTATGGGTCTTGAAAAGTGTGATCATGTGATTGTTGCTAATTCAATGGGGTTGGCTGAATCTACTTGATTATTATAAGGAAAAATAAAGACAAAATAAAGAAATATGGTCAGAATATAATTCCATCATCAGCTATTGAAGCATTTATATAGTTTGACAACAGAGAAAATGGAGGCCCAACAATTCAACATGCAGTAAGAGAAAGTGAGAAGGAAATAGAAGAGTTACTGGTGGCTTTGCTTGCTTGCTTAGAATTAAAAAGTAGCTGCTATTATTTTTCACACTTTATTTATGTAATAATTTGAAACATAAAATTAAAACACTTAATAAAAAATAACAAACAAAAAATTAAATTCTTGCCTTTAAACAACACATACATGATTATGACTGAATGTTTTCATGATAAGGTTTCTAATAAATGTACATGAGGTAAATATGAGTCTTGTGTTTATGGCATACATTCGTTGTGCAAATAAATTTTTTGAAATCATACATTTTGGTTTAGTTTAGATAATAAGCTATCCCATATTTCTGCATTTATAGGGCACTTATTTTGTTGATTATATGTTTTGCAGTCTCCCCCTGTCCATCCATATTCTCTTGCCTGCCTTAGACCTCCTGTTGATAAAACAGTTTTCACAGATGAGAGGCTAGAATGGAAGGAAAAAAGCTATTATTAATAATATCTCTGAAATTTTTGTTCTTTCAGACACATTTTTAAAATAAGAAATACATAGCACCTGGAAAAAAATTAAAACTCACAACTGACCATCCTGCTGTTACTGGAGGGAGTTGGGATACCATGCTGGTTAGGAAGTTTGATATACATGTATACTATAAACTTAAAAAATAAGTGCTCTTTACTTATAATCAATGATTACTGCCTTCATATTGAAATAAAAGTTATTTACTTTCATTTTGAAATAAAACTGTCATATTAATTTCAATTTAACAAATCCCTTTCTTAAAATAACTTTAGCAAGCTATTATATTAGACACATCACAACTTAGGCTATATTGTGTGTCTGTACAAGTGTGTGTTTGCAAGCAATCTGCATACTTTAAATAGTGGAATACAAAATATGTTTATTAAAAAATAAATGTGGATAAATATATTGTAAAAAAGCACATTTACAAGTTCTGCAGGTGAATAAATAACTAAGCAGAGGATGCAATACTGCATCGAAAAAACATGAATTTGTTGTGGGTTAAAGTCGTTACATCTAAAGAAGTAATAACTGCAGAATTTGCATTATGTTTTGAGAGCTGCCATGCTCCCTGCTTCTGAGGCTTAAAATAGACTGAGGAATAACCTATTGTCAACAGAGATTACAAGGCACTAATGTTCTACTTGTGTACCCAAAAGAGTATCTCCTCCAACTATTACATTTTTTTTTTTTTTTATTTTTTTTTTAAGATGTAATAATGACTTTAATTCCACAATAAATTCATGCTCTTCTTTACAGTTTTATGTTCTGTTTCTAGTTAAACATGAATAATCATAAAATCTCTAAGTCAGTGATTGTTTTGTTTGAAAGCCTATTGCCTTTAAAAAATCAGTCCTGGTATTGAAAATACAATATTGTAGTTCAGGTATAATGCCAAACCTGAATGATGGTCTTAATCCCCGCAATATAACTAGAATTTCACTACGAAACAATTAATTTGACCCTTCACTACAAATTTCAGTTGGACTTTGGTTTGGACTATTTCCTAGCCTCGTGAACACGTTTATATGTGTTGTTTGGCCATTTCCTGATGTTTCTCGCCATGTAGCAAGGTGTAGTCACCTTATGTACTAAGTCAGTGGTTCCCAATCTTTTTTTTACTCGTGAACCCCTTTCAACATAATATTTTTATCACGAACTCCTAAGCCTATATTCTCTGAAATCGTATAAAAGTACTCAATTTTCATTATAAAATATTTCCAGTACTACGTTTTTATAAGCGACATTGCATAATAAAAATTATTATTAAGTATTATTTATACTTTGTAAAGCAGTTATAGATTAGTCCAAACTAGATTTTGAACAGGCTAAGAGTAGAAAACTTGTTTCTTGCCCTAATGGTAGCCGAGCATTCTGGTCTTTCCAAAGCTTGGCCGCAATTTTTGCCCATCTCTGTTCCCACCTCTGTCAAAACCAGATGGTTCTGTTGCCACATCAGCCAAAGATAAAGCTGGCCTGTTAGCAACCTATTTTTTTTTTTTCCAACTCATGTATTGATGATCTTGGTAAATCACCTCAAACCGTTCCCAGTGCACTCCATTCAATGAATCCTGTGGTTTTCCATCAAAAGAATGTCAGAAGGATTCTGATGAATCTGATGCTACGAAAGCTCCAGGTCCTGATGTTATTTCCCCACTTGTTCTCAAAACCTGTGCCCGTGTCGTCTTGTTTCACTTTCTTATTCCAAAGATATTTTTCCTTCTGCTTGGAAATTTGCTCATATCCAGGCAGTTCCTAAAAAGAGTGACAAATTCCTTCCATCCAATTATCGTCCCATTGCAATTACTTCTGGTGATGGTAGACGCCTCTCTGTCTTCTAACTTCTCCACTAATGCTAGTGTTCCCCAAGGTTCAGTTCTTTCTTCCACTCTTTTCCTCTTGTATATTAATGGCCTTTTTCCATTGACCAGAAATCCTATCCATAGTTTTGCTGGTGATAGCACATTACTTTCCACCTTCCAGTTTGAGAAACCCTGCCATGCTCAAACAGCTTCAACTTCTTACATATCCACTGCCAAATCCTTAAATGCTGATCTCCAGGCAATTCTCCAGTGGGACAAAGAAAACTTAATTTCAATCCTTCTAAAGCTCAGTCCTGTCTTATATCTTGCAAAACGGATTCTTCTGCTCTTATGCTTATTTTCGATGGCACTCTGATTTTCTAGGCAAGATCTTGGGGATAACCTTGACTTATAATCTCTCTTGCCACAAGTACATTACAAATATTGCTTCCACTGCATCTAAAAAACTTGGTTTTCTCTTTCGCTGTCGGTGTTACTTTTCTTCCAAACAGCTGATAACTCTGTACAAATTGCAAATCTGCCCTACCATGTAATAGTGTTCCCACATCTGGGGCAGTGCCCCCAAAACCTCTCTCAGGCTTCTAGATTCCATTCAGAAGAGGGCAATTAAGTTAATTAAAGACTCATCTCTAACAGAGTCTGTCCACTCTCTGTCTCATACAGTTTCATTCTCATACTGTCTCGTTCTGTTTCTGCTGCATGTCTTTTCTATCGATAGCTACTTCCATGGGCACTATTCTTCTGAATTGGCTTCTATAATTCCCACTCTCTCTTTTAAAGCAGTCCGAACCCGTGATGCAACCAGCCAACATCTTTTTACTGTCCAACTTCAAACTCACAGAACCAACTCTTCTTCTTCCTCATTTATTCATTCAACTTCTGTTTTCTGGAACAACCTTCCTTCATACGTATTTCCTGAAAATTACACTCTACATAAGTTCAAGTCTAATGTCAACAAATATCTTCTTTCATCTTTTCAACCTTCAACCCATGCATGGTACTAAGTACTATAAGTTCTAAAAAAAAAAAAAAAAAAAAGTACCTATACATAACAATGATCCTTAAGAATGAAAAAAAAAAAAATAGTATAGAAAACATTTATTTAAAAAAGGTTGTTTAGGCATGGGTAATGCACTTCCATCATTTCTACTACCCAGGTAGTATGAATGCATTGTTTATTCATATCTCATATTGTGAATGAACCTTCAGATATTGCACTGCTTTGAATAAGTAACTTCACCAGACTAATGCTATTTATTCTCGGTGGATAGCACCGCCCAGATGGCACTGTTTCAAATCTTGTTGGCTTACTCATCAGAGGGTGGGCAGGTACCCTATTGTTGCAATAGTGACAGCCCAATTATGAAGTATAACTCCACAATATGAGAGATGCTTGATGGTGTGCATGGTTTAATCTTAAACTATTTCTTGACTAAACGTCCAAGTGTATGAAAAAGGTTGTTTATGCATGGGTTTTTGCACTTCCATCATTTCTACTACCCAGGTAGAATGCATACTCTTAGACATTTAGTCAAGAAATAATTTTAGATATTTATTTCACATGATATACTGTAAGACAGTAAAGTAATTATAAGGAATTGTGGGAGATGTGCTTTATTTATTTGGCAATTCTTTACTTTTTATTTAATTTAATTTTACTTTATTATTTATTATTAGTTATATGTAGTTTACAGTAGCAGATGCTATTACAGAATTTTTAGTGCGAACCCCCTGGAACACTTTCGCGAATCCCCAGGGGTTCACAAACCACTGTTTGGGAACCACTGTACTAGGTTATAAGTCCTGATCGATGACAACAACAATTTCCATTTGATAACCTTGGATTGGTATTTTTATGTTGCACCTAATGTACTGTCAATAACATGCAGTTTTCCAGCACCATCCCATGGGCATACATCCTCACTCTTCTAGAACAGTAAGTGGATGCTTCATTATATCATCTAAACACATATTTGATACCATTTCTGCCATATATGGAAGTACATCTCATAATTTCTGTACCACTTTCTCTCACTCTCATCTGTTTCTTTTTCTCATCTGTCATCCAAGACTTGTTTCTTTTATACTCAGTTTATGTACTGAACCTGTTTCTCATTGAGAAAGGCAGCTTCTTTCTAGATTTTTTTTTTTTTTTTTTTTTTTTTTTTTTGGCTCTGTCACTCACTCCAGACATTTCTAAAGTTTTTTTTATAGTTTTAGAAATTCTTCTGCAACCTTGTAGGACCAGTTTAAAAAATTCTTCTTTCAAATCAAGATGTTATATTATGTTTTCAAACCCATCCTTAGAGCCATTTTGGTAATTTTAATAATTTTGTAATAGTTGCAACTTATATAAAATTAGATTTGGTAGTTCCCACTCCAAATTTCTTTTGCTATTTTTTCATACATATGTAACTGTGTAATTCCTTCATACATATGTAACAAAGTATAACTGTGCTATCACATTCTGATGGTAACTAATCATTTCTTTTAATAGCTTTTAGTGTAATTTTATAAACTAAGCACACAAAATAGTCAAAATATCTTGAGAATAATTTTACACTACAATAGTAGCAATGTATAACATGTAACAACTAATCATAAAATAATAAAAATAAATATACATAATGCCTGGACACTGGGAGTGGCATGACACAAATAGACAATAATGGCTACAGCCATTCAAATGCATTCATGAAATGGAAACAAAATATTGCAAATACTGTTTCCATTATACTACCACATATTGACCCAAAATGTGACCCATTAAATGTTAATTTTTTTTAATAACAACTCTATATATATATTTGTAATTGTGAATAATTAATATCTGTCCTAGATATAAAACATGAAATTACTGAAAAGTCAGAAGATTGTTTAAATTTAAAATAAAAACAAAAAATGTCCAGAATTAAGTCCACTACTGCACCAAGGGGGTAAACAGAATAACAAAAAACTTAGGTACCAGAGCCCTATTACAGGTATGGAAAGTAAGCATGCTCCTAAACTAGTGACTAGCTAGTGGAATATGCATATCACTTTCTGGCAGTCATCTAGTCGAGGATAAAAAGAGAATGTGGCTTCACAAATAAATGTCACTGACTTTGAACAAAATTTTATCACTGAAACCTCTTTGGCAGGAGCATTTGTAAAAAAGAAAAATACAACAATGGATTTCATTAACATGTCTTGAGAAACTTCAAAGGTGATGACAACATAGGTGAAACACAGGAAGATGCAGCCTTGAAATTTGATGAAGTAAGGATAGGAATAGAACCAGGGCATGCCTGCTGATATAATAAAAATCTCTTCTAGAACAGTTATCAGCTTTTAAGGACACAAAACATGATATTGTTGTGTGTTCTGGTTTTTTCTACATATCACTCTTTCCTGTTAATCCAGCAATGATGACATTCCAAATTTTAGCAAACACAGTGGAAAGTCATCTTGCAGGTGACCAACTTTCTTTTAAATTTCTGATATTCAGAGCTTATTTCTGATAAGCTCTGAAAAAAAAAAAAAAAAAAAAATTTTTTTTTTTTTGTTTTTAATTCTTTAACAGTATCTACATTTCATCCTTTCTTTAATGTATGACAATACTTATTGTATGTGACTTTCTATTTTTTAATAAAAAGTAGAATATTTAAAAAATGCTGTATGCTGTGTATCCTTTACCTTTTATTTTACAAAAAACAAAAAAAAAAATTCTTATGAAAATTGAAAAAAAAAAAAAAAAAAAAACCATTTTTGACAAAATATAAACAATCCTATTATACTCTTATTATCCAGTTTGAGTGCCATTAAGTTCTCGAAATTTGAAATGTATGCATGCACATACATTTTTGCTTACTGCATGTACAAATCATCAGGGTTGTTAAAAGCAACAAAGTAATAAAAAAAAAAAATTAAATTTTCTATACCATATTGCCAGCAGTATTGTAAACAAATTAAATAAATTTGCATTTCTGATCAGGTGGAGGCACTCAGAGAGAAAAGATGAAGAATTTCATTTTGGAGAATACTGTGTTAAGAGAGGTAGGAAAGGATGGGGGGGGGGAGAAGCGAGTCTTTCTGATCAAAAATTGTCCAAGGGTAACAAGAATCTTACCTGATTCAGATCAAGATAATGCACATTCTGAGTATGCATGAAATGCATACTCAAAATGCGCATTATCTTGAAATGACTTGCAGTAAAGGGAAGATGATACTAGGGGTGTAATAGAAATACAGTTGTCTGATTATGGGCAACTTCAACCTAACATTGGAGGCTGGAATATATGGACAGGAAGTACACTATATGATAACAGGTTTTTGAAGAAATTTGATGATTGCTACTTATCGCAGAATGTTTGGGAATGTATCTAACATCCTAGAATTAGTTTGCACTAAGCCTAACTGTATCAAAAACTTGACAGTGGGGGAAGCAATAGCAGGCAGGGATGCAATACCATAAAATGGGACAGATACTTCCCATCGATATTCACCTTTGAAAGAAAGCTTGAAACTCTGAGAAATGTTAAGGTATCAGACTGCTGTAAAATAAGTGATATGATGACCTCAGACAAGATTCTGTTAGAAAAGCCACTAAAATTATGGAGGGGAAGATGATATATATTCAATTGTAATTAAAAAGGCTTGATATCAGTGTATCAAACTGTTATGAATGTTAAATGAGAGCACCAATGAACACTGGGGAAATTGCCTTGGATTGGAGAAGTGCCAAAGTCTCCATAATCCACAAAGGTGGTGGCAAAGAGGATAGGTGACTATAAGCCAGTGAGTTTAACTTCTGTGGTAGCATAGATCATGGCATCTATGGTTAAGAATAAAACATGATATTGTTTCATCCTTAACCATAAGGATGAAACAATTGTGCCATTCAGGACCATCTCAATAAGAATTGAATAGGTCACAGCAAGAACTTGTTAAGGAAAGTCATGCCTGATCAATCTAGTAAATTGATACTATGATGTGTTCATTAAGCAGTTGATTGTACGTAACAATTTTGATATTTTATCTAAACTTTAGTAAAAAGTTTTTATAGCAGCCTTCTCTCGTAGATGGCTGCTATATAAACTGGAAGAAATTGGAGTTTCTGGTAAGATCCTGTGCTGGTTTTCAAGCTAGCTAAAAGATAGGGGACATAGGGTTGTCATGAATGGTTGGTCTTCAGGGTGAACCAGCATAACAAGTGGAGTCCCTTAGGAATCAGGGTAAGCTGTCAGAGTTCTCTGATGATTCGAAGGTGGGAATCCGAGCTTGTATATTTTAAATATACAAGCAAAACAAGGTCATCTGTGAAGGCGGCCTTGCCTGTGTGGCCAGGAATTTGTCCAGAACCAGATTCCCAAAAGCAGAGACCCAGTACTGAACTCTTGGGACATCCTCTGGTAACTGTATAAGTGATGCTTTGGTAGTGAGTTTTTGCTGTTACCTGTCTATTGCTGAAATAATCCTTTATGCAGTTATACAGGTTCTGTGGAATTCGAGTTTGGCATAATCTCCTGAGTATGCCAGGTCACTGTATGCTACAGAAGGCACTAGCAAAGTCAACTGATATATCCAGCAGATACTTTTCCTGGGTGTTTCCTGCAGCCTTTATGAGGAAATTCATGGTGTCTTCAGTCAGGCAACCAGACTTGAAGCCAAATCATTTGTCCAAATGAAGATTGGCATTTGAGTAATGAGTTTCAAGACTTGGAAGAATTAGCCTTTCCAATACCTTGCCCAATACTGGCAACAAGGCAAATGGTGTGTATGATTTTAGGATCTTATGAGCCGGTGACCAGTTTTTAGGTTGGTGGGGAAAATCCCCTTATCTAGGCAGTTATTATAGAATTGTAACATGTGATGGGGAAAGTTTTTCACTAGTTCTTTTATCATCTTTATTTCTATTAGATCATGTCCTGGACATTTTTTTCCCTATTAATTGTGGTAGTTAATTCCTCGGAGCTGAAGGGTGGTTTGGTGGTTACATCTGAGCATTCTTTGTTTTCTCTGAAAAGTTCAGTATCTGTTTCTAAAAAGAAAGAGAGAGAGAAGTTGAGTATCCTCTGGAAACAGTATATTCAAAATGCTATTTACTGTCTCCTCCCAGGTGTATGTAGTTTGTCTAGTCAGAGTGGCTGTGACATTTATCACGTCTCCCCATGGCAGCTTGTTGGTAACTATGTGGTAAACAACACCCCATGGGAGAGCATTACCAGAGGTACCAACAAGAGATTGCCATGATACATTTTTATTTTGTCTAATAAGGCTTATATAGGAATTTCTTAAGGAGCGATAGGTCTCCCTCCAGGCATTAATCTCAGCTGGTAGCCAATTTGTTCTGGATCTCTGAAAATTTTTCCTCTGCTGGAGATTCTCCAGCTTTGGACACCACCAGTTGACTGCATTCATTCTTGGTTGCTTTCTTCTCATTCAGGCATGTCGGACATAGTCCAAGCCTCCTGCATTTTCCAGTTTGTAAATTTATAGGCAATGGCTTGGGTTGTGATTGTCACATAAATCACACTCTCATGCAACATACTGCTATATGTTGCAAGATTGTGCAGCTGGTTGATGACAGTGAATGATGTATGAAATCCTACATTTCTTGCCCATTATATGAGAGCTAGTTCTGTCTGCTATATGGCTGGGCCACATGGGTGACCTGAAGTTAGCATCCATGGATACTAATATTTTGCTGCTAGGTAAGAGGCTGAGAGCTGTTTGTAGGTACTGTATGCTGGAATCAATGTTTATGCCAGGCCTACAGTATAAAGATTACATGGAATGACCCTAGAGAAGAGGTAACCTGGGCACAGACTGCAGGGGGGGGTGCATAAGTGTTTTATTTTAGTTATTGTAATACTTGTATTTCTAATTACTCTTGCTGCCCACTTAGTGTCAGTGATAGATTCTGTTATTCTGTGGTCCCTACAGTATCCCTGATCCATGAAGAGAGTCTTCAGCTTGTGCAGTTGATCAGCAACTGCACAAGCTCTCTAGGCATTCAGTTGCAGGAACTTCAAAGCTTGACAATTATGGGAAATATAGTATTTGTCAATAATCAACCTTCTGTTGGTGCTGTTTCACTCCCTCTAAGTAGTGTGGACACTTAGGGTCCCTCACTGAATGACTGAAGGCAAGTACTGCACTTTTGTAATTGACACATTTAGGAACTTGATTTTTTTGCACATTTTGTATTTGTGCCCTCTTTCAGTGCAGTGGCCATAAGTGCTTTCTTTCTGAGTGCATGTGTGGGAGGTCCATCTTTGAATGTCTTCAGCAAACTGAATGCTGATGGGGTTCTTCCTCTCGCTTAGACTATGCACATGGGGGGGGGGAACATATTCAAATTGAGGAAGGATAGTTGCAGAATAAGCTTTTGTCCTCTGTTGTGGAAGTGGATGAAAGTTTGAATAAATTCATAGAAGAATTAGACAAACCATTGGAGGGGATGGATATGTGAAATGGTGGGTTTTTTTTTTTTTTTTTGTTTTTTTTTTAATAGTTGTATAAGCTTATTGACCACAACTGCTATATGGAAATTAAGGTTTTTCCTATTTCAGAGTGATGGTCAGTCGAATATCATTAGTTGGAAATATTGTTCATCAGATTATTTCATATATTCTAGCTTTCCTTGGGAGGTAACAATCTTCGCATTATTATTATTATTATTATTATTATTATTATTATTAGCCAATGTGGTGCAAGGAAGCCTGAGGCTTATGCTGCACTAGCCAAAAAAAAAATTAAATTACCCTAAAATTTGAATTACCCTGAGAGAGAGAGAGAGAGAGAGAGAGAGAGAAAACAAGAGTCAGAAGTAGAAGGGAATCACCAAGAAAGAGAAGAATAATCCATCTTGGGACCCTGGGTGTGCCAAGCCCATACTCACCAGATGTGAGCCCCTGGGGTAAATATCCATATATTAAAGGTATAAGCAAAAAAACAAAATAAATTTGCAAAAATATGGGTTGGAGGTTTTTTTCAAACCAGAGAATAGGATGGAGAATATTTGTTTGAAATAACAGATTACTTATTTTAACAGAAAAATTATTTACAAAAATATATTCAGATGTGGTAAAACATACATTTGAAGAAATATTTCATAGATTAGACATGAAAATAGGCAAACACTAAAATATGCGATAAAGAGTATAAACAACACTTCTGAAATTGGAGAATGAAAGGGATTTTACAAAAGAAATGTAGAAGGCCATTTACATTATTAAATTTGATAAATCAACACAATACACAGTAGAGACACCAAAGACATTTCTGTGGTACTATTCAGACACCACTTGTAATCATTTTAGAAGTGTAGTTCCTATAGGTTAAATATTTGTGTCAACACAAAGTGACATTAATTTATTTGGTATTATGTCAGCACCTACTAAAATTTATCTTGGTAGTTTTATGTTGTATTTTTGTTATTTGTCTCTTATATGTGTATCATTCATGTGAACAAGGAATTGGAAAAGGTTCTACAATGTTAATGAAATACTAACAGTTACAAAACCCTATCAATCCAGTTCAATTAATTAATAAATATTTGTGCATAATAGAATACCTTTCTGGATTCACTGTGGAATCCTGTCCTCAAACCAATGGATAGGAGAAATTGAGAAAACTAAATTAAATTTCTTTCTAAATTGAATCAAAAATTAATATTTAAAAAAATATATTTTGAAACATCTACTGCTTGAAAAATTGAATATATGTTTCAAGGGATTCCTTATATACTTACTTCAAAATTCCATCGATTATGTCAACTGGTGTTGTATTTGACTCTCTAGTTGCTTTTTTATGGTGATAACTCTTTCCAATTGTACACATTGCTATTCTGAGACATGATTCACCGTCAATGTTAAACTGTCCAAGAATGTTGTTAACACTGGATACTAAATCATCCATATCACCACCTTTGTTACCTAAGAGTAAAGAAAAGTTAAGTTATAACTTCTTTTATAGAAGACATTGACATGAAATATGTAAATAAACTAACCACAGAAAATTCCACGGACCAGCGGGAATGTAATTCCCACTGGTCTGTGGAATTTTCTGGTATATCAACTACTCTGCTCATACTCTGAATGGAGTAGTTGAATTTATATAGTCATACAATTGATCTTTATCTTGTGTGTTGCATCCTAAATTACACTAATTATGTATCCAGGGGCCAATTTATATTTTGTGTGGCTGAAACACCTGGAACGGCTGACCCAGGAAAAAGTCTACTCCCTCCACCTGACATTAGCTAACTACAGCTGAAACTGAAGAGACCTTTAGGAATTATTCTAGTCTTTTCAATAGAATTCAAACACAGGCCTCTCCAAAAGGTAACAGTATAGTGACAAACCCCATTGTAGTGAGGCCTGCATTTCCTCTAATTTGCCTCCATTATAAAAGCAAATACTGTCATATTAGTTATTATATACAAAAGTCATCTTTGTTAATTTTCTTATAATAAGAAAACAATTTGCATAGTCATTAGTTATCATCTGAAAGTTGCCTTTCATGGTATTATTCCTGGATTCATACCCTACTAAGGATATGAATTCAGATATATATATAGCAGGAACAGAAATACTTTGGGAATATTCTGTGATTGGCTGTAGATAAAAATAAAAAGTGGAAAAATCCAATATGAACTTTGTTCATTTTACTGAGATGAATGAAAATTCAGTTATAAGATTCAGTCTAGCTCTTGAATCATATGCCTAAGGTAAGTAGTATGGCAAAAATGAACAGTAGTTACAGGAGTACTATACTCCAAGCAGCTCAAATGTCTGCATATTTAAAGGGAGCTAAATGATTTTGTGATAACCAAGAAGAAAAGGAAAGAGAAATTGTTCAAGCTAAATGCAAAAAAGGGAGGGCAGAAAAAGAAATAAGCAAACATTTAGCCATAATTATAGAGCATCACTGGATTGAAGGGAGGTCCCTATGGACTGGAGATGTGCAAGTGTATCCCCAATCAAAAAGGGGGATCAAGGGGCAAAATTAGTAATTACAGACCTGTTGACTTCCAGGGAAAATTATGAGTTGCTAGTTAAAAAAAAGTAATACAGATAGGAATGCAGTCATAGCATGGCTCTGTTAAGGGGGTGATATTGTTTGGCCAATCTAATTGAATACTATGATACAATAACAAAGGAACTGGATGCAAAGAATAATTTTGACATCATACACCTAGATTTCAGAAAAGCTTTTGAAATTCCACGTAAAAGACTGCTGTATAAATTGGAGAAGTATGGCATTAGGGACAAGTTGCTGCTATGTAGGAAAAAGGGATGACTGAGTTCAAAAAGACAAAGAGTAGTTATCAACAGTACTGCTCTCCTTGGACTAAAATTAGTGTAGTTCCCCAGGGTTCAGTGCTGGGCCCATTTTTATTTTCTGTATTTATTAATCTTGATGGAAGCATATCAGGCTTAATATCTAAGTTTGCACATTATATGAAGGTAACTAGGAATATAAAGCAACTGAGAGTTGCTTTCTATTCCTAGTAACAATACTTTAGTTTAATTGAAATTTAGATAGAGATTTTGTAGGTTATTACTTAGTATCGGTAAGGGTATCAAATCCACGTGTTGAACAGGTTTTGCAGATCCTGTGAATGCAGTTTTTAATTATACTTAAGACACTTTATTGACTTAATTGTTAGATTAAAAAATTTTTTCTATAAGCAGCTTATAGACCTAGTCAAGCTCTGTGGTTTATTTTGAATTTAGATAGGGTGATTTTGAAAGTAAATACTACCTCGTGTCCGTAGATTAACCGTTCGTAACTTGCCGCCATTGTTATACGATACAATGTGTGCAACGAACTAGATAGCATAAGGTTTAACGGAAAACTAGATAGCGAGTATAGTAGTATCAATTAATCAGTAAAATTTATTAATCTTATTAATTTTCATTGTCAATTGAATTGTACTTTAACTAAATAAATATAGCGACCTAGTTTTTACAAACGTAACATCATAAATTAATACATATAAGTTGACAGGGGATAAGAAAGTCATATAACGTGACTCGGACATAACATTCAATATCAAAATACATATATATATATATAATGTTATAACTGCATTGGGATATAAGTTTAGTGTTATATTTTGTATTGGAATTTTATTGTACTTGAATAAAAATCATGGCTCGGACCAGAGCAGCAAAGCAAAAGGCTCAAACTAATGGAAGTGCTGTGGCTCAGGGGAGAACTGAGGTGGGCAGTTGTCTTCTGAATCACAGTCTATTGAAATGCACTGCTTGTTTCATGTTTGTGGAGCAATCAGGAACAGGACATGATATTGCCAAAGGCAATATCTTTTTGTGTGCGCGATGTAAGGAATGCGAGGAAATCGGGCGCCAACTTAGCATTGTTATCAGCTTATATGAGAGCTTGAAGGACAGAGTGGATGCGATCGAAGGATTTAAATTGAGGGGTCCATCAAGCTCTCAGCTGCCCACATCAATGCTAGAGCTTGCACTTGAATATCAAGCAACACAGTGGCAAACCACAAGGCAGAATGCGCTGGTCCCAAAGGAACTACTTGTAGGTGACTACTGTCAGGAAAACGGGACACATATTGTGCAAAAAGGGTAGATGGAACAGGACCAGGGTATGTCTGCCAGGGGCAAATGTTGATGATGTTGTAGAGCGGATATCATCTTTTAAGGGCACAAAAGGTGATATTGTTGTACACGTTGGCACTAATGATATTAAGGCGGAATTACTTAACAAGTGCAAGTCAATGCTGAAAAAAAAAGCCGTGAGTTAGGGTTGAATTTGAAAGTCTGCAATTCAGCCCAGACACGATAGGAGGGAGTATATGATGAGAGCTTTGTCGATCAATTCGGCCCTGGAGAGACTGTGCAAGGCTCAAGGGGTAGAATTTTTCTCAGCCTGGTCTGTGCTTGTTAACAGGAGAGACTGCTTCTACAGGGATGGGATACACTTAAATAGAAACGATGCAAGAATATTTGCTGAGCAGAGTTCGATGGGTAGGAAAACTGCTAGATTGGTGGGATACACGGACTAATAGATTAACAGTAGCCGCTGGCAGAAGTAAAAGTGATTCTTATACTACTACTATTATTGAAATGCAATTGAACAGCAGCCTGGAAAGCAAGGCAATGGGGATTTCCAGGACTGCTGGGAGTCATGGTGGAACAAGTAAATACACGGGCTGTGTTAAGGTAACTAAGAGTAGAAAAAGGTGCATGTATACTTGCCTGTACACCAATGCTAGGAGTATAGTTAATAAATTCTATGAACTTGAAGTGCTAGTCAACACATCATAGGCAGATATTGTTGGGATATCAGAGACATGGTGTCACACAGACATAAGCAGTGCAGAACTGGAATTTGGGGAGTACAATGTGTACAGAAAGGATAGACAGGACAGAAAGGGAGGAGGGATTATGCTGTTAGTTAAGAAACACATAAAATCTAAGGAAGTGCATCTAATAATGAGCATTGTTATTTGGTTTTTTTTAGGAGCATTAGCAACTAAGGCCATATTGCTCCAGGGATATGCGGTGGTCATTCCCTGATCTTTCCGCATCCTCCGTATTTGGGGGGCACAGGCTCGAACCCCAGTCTAATCAAGAAGTGTGTGCTATGCACTGCTGCTCCTGCCCACCTGGCTACGGAGGTGCCGTATAATGAGCAATTGTGAAGAGAAATAGAGTGGAAGAGTAAATCAGAGTGCTTATAATGGGGGATTTCAATTTCCCAAATATTGACTGGAATTTGTGGGTTGGTCACTTAACTACTAGCAAGGCTTTTGTGGATTTATTACATGATTGTTTTCTACAGCAGTATGTTTGGGAGGCAACTAGAGGGAGTAATACTCTTGATCTGATTATCAGTATTGATTCTTCATGCATCAAGAATCTGCAGATAAAGGAACCACTAGGTGGCAGTGATCACAGTGTGCTGAAGTGGGATTTACTCAAAGAGGTAACTATCATCAGGGGTAAAGAGAAGGGTTTTTGCTTTCGTACAGGCGACTACAATGGTCTGAGACAGTATTTAAATTCTATACAGTGGGATAAACTGATGATGTTACCAACAGCAAATTCAAAATGGGAAGCATTCACAGAACTTATCTTGGAAGCTACTAGGCTTTACATACCAACAAAGAAATATTGTGCAAGATTTAGGACAAAATCGATGTCAGATGAACTAATTAGACATGTGACAGAGAAGAAAAATGCATGGGATACATATAAATTAACATGTGACACAGAAGCCTATTGTAGATATAAGCTGGTCTGTAACCAAGTTACAAAGGAGGTTAGGCAGGCGAAGGCAGATTACAAGAAATCTTTGGCAAAGGATGCAAAGAAAAACACCAAAGAGTTCTTTACCTGTGTAAACTCTAGAAGGAAGGGGATGAATCAGTTTGGTCCACTTGATATCGATGGTTCAACTGTTGATGATCCTGCTCAGGTAGCTAACAAACTAAATGAATATTTTGAATCTACATTCACACATGAGGTTTTATTCAGGGAGGGGAATGCCAGAGATGTATTTAACTCTGGCAGTAAGCTATATAATCATATAATAACTGAGAGTAAAGTGGAGGAGAAATTGTTGAAGATAACATAAAAGACACTTGGGGTGGATGGAATCTATCCAGTTATATTAAAGAAGGTGGCAAAGGAAGTAAGCAAACCGTTAGCCATCATTATGAGAGCTTCCCTGGACTGGAGGTGTCCAAATATGACCCCAATCCACAAAGGAGGATCAAAGGGAGACACAGGTAATTACCTGTTAGACCTGTTAGTTTAACTTCTGTTCCAGGGAAATTAATGGAGGCACTGGTTAAAGAAGAATTGCAGGATCATCTAGACAAGACTTCAGTTATAGCTCAGACACAGAATGCGTTTGTTAAGGGGAAGTGTTGTCTGACTAATTTGATGGGATACTATGATGTAGTCACAAAGGAACTGGATGCAAAGAATAACTTTGATATCATATATTTGGATCTTAGAAAGGCCTTTGATACTGTTGCACATGGAAGACTGCTGCACAAATTGGAGCAGTGTGGCATTGGAAGCAAAGTGCTACTATGGATAAAGGGATGGTTGAGTGGGAGAATACAGAGAGTTGTAATCAGTGGACACTGCTCTTTGTGGACTCGTGTTATTAGTGGAGTCCCTCAGGGTTCAGTGTTGGGTCCATTATTGTTTTCTGTATTTATAAATGATATTAATGATGGTATATCAAGCTTAATGTCCAAGTTTGCAGACGATGCGAAGGTCGGCAGGGTTGTTAATGACACTTAATGACAGTACACTGCTGCAACAATATCTAGAAAAGTTGAGATGGGCTGAGAGGTGAGAAATGAAGTTTAACATTGACAAATGTAAAGTACTACATATGGGAAGCAGTAATCCCAGAGTAACATATCAACTGTGTGGTACCACACTGACAGTGGTAGCGAATGAAAAGGATCTGGGGGTAATTGTGCAGGCAGATATGAAGTTTTCTGAGCAGTGCAAATGGTCTGCAAGAGTAGCTCATGGTGTCTTATCAATGATATACAGAAAATTTTCTAGCAGGGATAAGGAGGTGATTATCCCCTTGTATAAGGCAAGGTCAGGCCAAGTCTAGGAAAATTTACCGCCAGCAATTTACCGCCGCGTCAGTTTATTGCATAAACAATTTTGCCGCCAGCAATTTACTGCCGCGTCAGTTTATCGCATTTTACCGTCTAGAAGCAATGAGATGTGTTTGGTCAAATCATAAAAAAATATTTTTTATTTAAGTTTCTGCCTTTTTCTGCCAAAAATTCAAAATGAATGTTTAAGCAATCTTCAGAATCAGTCATTAATTACTAAGAAACTGTAATATTTACAACACAGTATGCAAATTATTAATAAGAAATATTATGCGCTATACCTCTTAGATAATCAACAATATCACCCCGTTAATTAAAAGGCTTGCACTAACAAGCCTTTTAATTCGTAAATCACAATGATGATACTTCTTTTTTTTGTCGCCTGGATCACTTCCACTTATGTTAAAGGAATTAAGTAGGTACCTACCTAATTCAAATTTTGGAAAATAACAGGCAATTAAATTAAAGCACCTGCAATGGTATGTATTTCTAGGAAATGTATACCTAGCATATAACTTACATTTTAAACTGCACTTAATTCTTCAATAACCTATAGAAAAAGCCATATTTTCAATTTAAAATGACCAATAAATTTATATAAATTATATGTATTGCCTGGCGATAAAATATGCTAGCGATCATTTGTAGACTATAAATTGTTTATAAACTTAAATTTCTTAAACTTTCGGCGATAAACTTTCCTAGACTAAGTTTCCTAGATTAAGTCTTTCCTAGACTGTCTAGGAAAGTTTATCGCCCACAATTCACCGCCAGCAATTAATCGCTAGCAGTTTACCGCCGTGTCAGTTTATCGCATAAACAATTTATAGCCTACAAATATCGCCAGGCAATACATATAATTTGTATAAATTTATATTTAACTTAAGTAGCATGTTTTAGGGGAGTGGGGGTAGGGCATGCCGATTAGGGAGGTACTTATATATTTATAATCTCCTACAATCACCTTTTCTTATTTTGAGTTTATTTTTCATCCTTTTGAGTTTGTGAACGCATCATGTCGGTGGAATTTTTGAAATCAGGAAAAGGAAAACCGAAATTGTGCTTTGGTGGGCTTTTTTTTTTATAAAGACAGGCAAAATGAAACAAAAATTCATTGGAAGTGTCAAAATTACCAAAAAACCAAATGTGCCGCTCAAGTTACTACGGTAGATAACACCGTCGTTAAAACATGGAAGGAGCACAATCATTGTGGAGACGCAGCAGGAGTTGAGGCACCACAACTTCTTGATACCATTCGAACTTATGTAGAAACAACAAATAATACGCCTCATAGTATTATTTCAAATGTTTCGAGAACCTGTAGCCAAGCAGCAGCCCCTAAGCTTCCAACTGTAGATACAATGAAACGAACGATCCGAAATATAAGAAATCGAAATTTTGATGGCCCAGTTCTTCCAACGTATCGTAGAGACATAGTTTTTACAGAAGAATATAAAACATCGTGCAATGGAAAAATTGTTTCTACAATTTGATTCTGGACCCGAGGGCAATCGTATGTTAATTTTCAGTACGAAAAGAAATTTGCTGTTGTTAGCGCAAAGTGAACACTGGTATGCCGATGGGACTTTCAAAACTGTTCCCTTACTTTTTTATCAGCTGTATATGATACATGGATTTGAGGACAAAATATCGCTTCCATTAGTTTATGCATTATTACCTAACAAGTCTGAGGAAACGTATGTATCTCTACTACAGCAGCTGAAAGTATTGGAACCGGCTATGTCCCCGCAATCAATAACTATAGATTTTGAGACGACGATGATGAATGCTTGCAGAAGAGTTTTTCCTGATGCCTCGCAACGGGGTTGTTTTTTACACTTTTCACAATGTATTTTTCGTTCCATTCAGAATAATGGATTGAAACAACGTTATGAAACAGATGCTAATTTTGCTTTAAATATGCGAATTTTGGCTGCAATTGCATTTGTGTCCACTCCAATTGTGACAGTCGTTTTTGAACATTTATGCGAAAATGGTGTTTTTCCTCCAGAATCGCAAGAAGTTGATTATTTTGAGGATACATGGATTGGACACCCAACCAGACGACATCTTCTTCGACCAACAAAGTATTCCCATGAAATGTGGAATGTATGCCAGCTTGTTCTTGAAGGATTATCAAGAACGAATAATTCTGTTGAAGGACGGCATAAAGGATTTGAGGAACAAGTCACTGCTTATCATCCCAACATTTGGAAATTTATCGATTGCATTAAAAAAGAACAAAGTATTAACGAAATGCACATTGAACAATATTTAAGTAGAAGTGATCCGGGCGACAAAAAAAAGAAGTATCGCGATTGTGATTTACGAATTAAAAAGCTTGTTAGTGCATACGATGAATGGGGTGATATTGTTGATTATCTAAGAGGTATAGCGCATAATATTTCTTATTAATAATTTACATACTGTGTTGTAAATATTACAGTTTCTTAGTAATTAATTATCCCAACGTGACTGATTCTGAAGATTGCATAAACATTCATTTTGAATTTTTGCAGTGTACTATGACATACATAATGTTATAATTAGTTTAGTTTAAAATTAACCAATTGTTATATTGTTCAAATAATGGATTTTTTTACTATTTTTATGATACATGTAACTATTAAAATACATAATCTACCTATTAAATTACATATTTCCATACATCTGTTTTTTTTATTTCCCTACTATTCCCTCATAGTTCATAGAATTCCAAAAATATGCTAATCATAGCTTAAGGCAGAAACTTAAATAAAAAAATAACTTTTTATGATTTGACCAAACACATCTCATTGCTTCTAGACGGTAAAATTAAATTGATGCGGCGGTAAATTGTTTATGCGATAAACTGACACGCCGGTAAATTGCAGGCAGTAAATTTTCCAGATCCCGGTTACCCACACCTTGAGTACTGTATACAGGTCTGGAGGCCTCATTTCAAGAAGGATGTAGAGCTGCTGGAACGAGTACAGAGAAGGGCTACAAGATTAGTGAATGGAACAAAGGGTTGCTCTTACGAAGAAAGGCTTAAGTTTTGCAAATTACAGTGTCTGGAGACTAGGCACCGGCAAGGTGATCTGATATACGTGTATAAAGCCTTGAATGGTTTGAGCATGCTCAATGCTGATGAGATTCTTCTTCTTGCTCAGAATAATCACCTGAGAGGACATAAATTCAAATTGAGGAAAGACAGATGTAGGATAGATGTGCAGAAATTTGCCTTTAGCCAGCGGGTGGTTGATTTCTGTCAACTTCCATCTGTCATTGTAGAAGTTGATAGCTTAAATAGATTCAAGGCAGAACTTGACAAACATGTGGAGCGAGGGGATGGGTGAAATAAGGGTTTTTTTTTTTTTGGCTGATGCTATATAAGCTTGCTTTCTTGCTTCATGTACCCTTGCTAATGATAATGTACGATAAAGGGATGATTGAGTTCAAAAAGACAAAGAGTGGTTATCAACAGTACTGCTCTCCTTGGACTAAAATTAGGTAGTTCCCCAGGGTTCAGTGCTGGGCCCATTGTTATTTTCTGTATTTATTAATAGTAGTAGTAGTAGTAGTAGTAGTGGCATGTGATGCAAGAAAGCAAGTGTATGAGCTTATGCAGCATCAGCCAAAAAAAAAAAAAAAAAAAAAAAAAAAAATCACACCATTCCCTCCAAATGCCTGTCCAGTTCCTCCTTAAATTTATTCAACCTATCAACTTCCACAACAACAGATGGAAGTTTGTTCCAGCAATTAACCACCCGCTGGCTAAAGGAAAATTTCCGCACATCTATTCTACATCTGTCTTTTCTTAATTTGAATTTATGCCCCCTTAGGTTCGTAATCTGAACAAGTGGAAGGATCCCATCAGAATTCAGCGTGCTCAACCCATTCAAGGCCTTATATACCTCAATCAGATCACCGCGCAGGTGCCTAGTCTCCAGCCACTGCAATTTGCAGAACTTAAGCCTCTCTCTTGGTAAGAGGATCCCTTCATTCCCCTCACCAATCTTGTTGCCCTTCTCTGTACACGCTCAAGTAAATCTACAGCCTTCCTAAAATGAGGCCTCCAGACCTGTACGCAGTACTCAAGGCGTGACCTGACCATTGCCTTATACAGAGGGATAATCACCTCCTTTTCCCTGCTAGCAAAATTCATATATATCATTGACAAAACCCCATGACCTGCCCTGGCAGCCTGTCTGCATTACTCAGAAAACTTCATATCTGACTGCGCAATTACTCCCAGGTCTTTTTCATTTTCTACCACCTTAAGTGTAGTACCACACAGTTGGTACGTTTTTAATGATCTTGATGGAAGCATATCAGGCTTAATATCGAAGTTTCCACATTGTATGAAGGTTGGCAGGGTAGTTAATGACATCAGGTTATGCTACTACAACAAGGTGTTGAAAAATTAGGATGGGCTGAGGTGACAATTAATTTTAAAATTGACAAATACAAGGTACTGTATATGGTTAGCAGTAATCCAAAAATAACATAGAAACTATGTGGTACCACAATGAGGGTACTGGAGAATGAAAAAGACCTGAGGGTAATTGGGCAGTCCAACATGAAGTTCTCTGAACTCTGCAAATGGGCCACTATTACAGCTCATGGGGGTTTAGTCAATGAAATACAGGAATTTTGCCAGCAGATATAAGGAAGTGATTAACCTGTTGTGTAAGTAATGGTTAGGTCACATCTTGAATTCTGCATACAGGTCTGGAGGCCTCATTTTAGGAAGGATGTGGATCTATTTGAATTAATTCAGAGAAGAGTAACAATATTTGTGAGCGGAAAAGGGTGCTCTTAACAGGAAAGGCTTCTATTCTGCAAACTGCTGTGTCTTATCAATCAAACTTTTAGAGGGAATGGGTGTGTGAAATTGGGGTGTTTTTTTTTTTTTTGGCTGATGCTACATAAGCTCATATGCTTTCACTTGCTTTCTTGCATCACATGCCTCCATTACTACTATTACCTGGAGACCAGGCACCTGTTAAGAGATCTGATTGAGAAGTTTAAGGCTTTGAGTGGGTTGAATAAGCTCAATGCTAATGACATTCTTCCACTTGCTTAGATTACACACAAGGGGGAGAATAAATTCAAATGAAGGAAGAATGGTTGCAAGACTGATATGCAGAAATTTGCTTTCAGCCAGTGGGTAGTTGACTACTAGAACAAACTTCCATCTCATGTAAGAAAGAAGTAGAAATTATACATGGATAAGAAAAATTCAGCCATAGCTCTACTGTCAAAAGTCAGTACTAATATCTGAATGGAAGCTTCATTATCCATTCTTGTGCATATTTGTCTCTGTCTTTAATCGACATCTACTAAACAAGAACGACAACTGCAACAAAACTATGTATTCAGAAAAAATCTAGTTTCAATTTTGTGCTTTATAGTGTTTAACAGTTACTTTCACTGTGAATTTAAGTACAGTTTCACATATTCCTTGAAAATTTTGAAATTTCATTTTAATTTGTTTAATACTGTTTAACAGTTACTGGAGTAACTGTTAAACAGTATTCTTTTCACTATAAACTGAATACAGCTTCAAAGAATATGCAAGTTTGAAGAAACTTTTTTTCTACCCTAGTATGATTTTTGGCCGGTAAAATCAAGGCACTCTTGTTCAAACAACTCTGTATGCCCACATAGTAAATATTATTTCTGTTATATTTAACATAAACTACCAAGAATTTTGGTTATTTAGGATTATAGCATGATAGATAAAGCTATAAGGTGTTCATATTTAATGACCTATAAATTGAATGTTTTATGGTTTGACTTGCCTGCTATTTTTGTATGAAAAATCCAAATTTCTGAGGGGGGGGGAACACCCATCCACATAAAAATTCCTCCCATCAATGGAATACAAACCCAGACCTTTCCCATACAGTATAGAAAAGCAGCAACAGTAACCTGTGCTAGCTATTAGGGCAACTCTGCAAGAAATTTTCATATAATAATATAAAGAAATCTAAAACATTAATTAATAAAAGTATATAACTTGATGCCTAAAAGCACTTCAACTTTGTTTCCACATTACATGCTCATTAGATTGAGCTACTTTTGTTGCTGTGCCCAATGGATCCAACAAATCATTTTTGTATATAATTTTATTGGTAAACTTATTCAATAAATGTTTCATTTTATTTTCTGAAGGCTCCAGTGTAGCCACCATAGCTGACTGCACAGGAATACCATAACAAACTGAATTATCTGCTTTTAGAGCTGAGCCTCTTTCACATTCTGCATATAAAATTAAATTAGATTTCAAGCCAAACCATGCCTTTCGCAACAGCTAAATTATAGACAAATTTAAGTTAGTGCAAAATAGCATTAAACTCTATGTGCAGAAAACAAAGTTACTGTTACTGTTACTGAAGCCAGGTGGCCCTTGTAGTCACAGAATGACTGGTTAGTTTTTTTTTTTGTAGTTGTTGTTGTTGTTCATCAATTACTTTTAGTCACAGTGCACCAGTTAGTATGGTTTGAGTATTATGCCTATACATAATATACATTGCCACACGGGGCACTCTTCCCAAGAATACCTACAATTCTGCAGAATCTGTAAACTAGGCACCGGAGAACTTACTGAAGTTGTTGGGTTTTAGGTGCATCAGTGACTTACACCATATTGTGCCATTGTACATTATATCTCTACAAGTATGTATTCATGGCCCAATATGTACGTTGCACAGGCTGAAAAACCTTGGAATACCCCAGAGGAAAAAATCCAACTCCCTCTGACTGAGATTGGCTAACTAGCACCAATTTTGAAACTCTAAGATTTCCTCTAATCCATAACAGGACCTGAACCCAAACCTCACCAAATAAATTATGTTATGTGCCCACTATACTGTAATGGAGGACTTGTAGAATGGAAATAAACTCCAGAGGCAATGAGAAGCAACCATATCACATGGAAAATTTTCACAAATAGCCCAAGAAGATGACTGTATTCAGAAACAGAAATTTAACAGCTTTTAATTTATTTGTGATTAACTTAATATCAATACCAATATATGCAGTCTCCCCCCCTTCCCTCCCTCTGCAGTTGGTCAAAATTTGTCGTGCAGTGCAGTGTGCATCAAAAATGGAAAAACCCATAATCAAGAGACGCACACATATCACAGAAAATTCTGAACAACAGCCTAATGAGAATATCCTGCTGGTTAGGTGATTAGGGTTTTTTGTAGCTCAGTCTAAGGCTATATAGTGCACCAAATGAGATGGTATAATAAAATAGTATAAAGAATAAAGCTGTAAAATACATCTGACACACTGTAATTATCAGATAAATTCTGAGTGTATAAGGTTCAGTTAGATGAGTAAAAGAAATGTTGATTTATAAAATGTGCCAAATAATTAAAACAGTGCCACAAGGTCAACATAGAGAATGATCATCTGTCCTCAACAGATGGGAATGCATATGGTGACAATGTTTAAAGTCGAGTTAGAAAGCAAGGACAACATTCTCTCAGTGAATCCTGTGCTGACTAGATTGCCAGAGCTTAATTACAGGCTTAAGTTTATTTGTTGTGCACCCCCTAACACAATTCTTGCCACTGAGAAAGTAACTATGTATTACATAGTTACCATCTATAGGCTTGCCATCTATAGAAGGGACTAAAAAGTAGATATCATTCTGAGGCATTGCAGTTTGGCTGCTGATTAAAGCAGGTCACTGTCCATAATCTTGGTGTGGCTAGAGGTCCAGCAAAAGTGAATATCAAAGTCTGACTCTAAAAGAGAGTACAGCATTTGCTGTACCTAAGATAACACTGGATGTGGAGGGCATCTCATCTCTGACAGGGCCTGTAATATGCTTACAGACTGAATATACCATACACCTTTAGTATTGGTGGACTTTATATGATCCAAAGTCAGCTCTATTATGTGCAACTCAGTTTATATATACTACATTCAGGAGGGAGGATCTTAAGTTTGAACATTCAGCTGTGTGTTGCAAAGAGTTACCAATTGGTTCAAGTAGTCTATGCAAACTAATTTCTCTTTAAGCACACTGTGGCTTGTTAAAATAGTCATTTGCTTCGAGGTGTGTATAAGGTGCATAATGATCATTTTTAAGCTCTCACTCAAGCAACCAGTCAGAACAATACGGCAATAATTATTGGGAAATTTAGGGTTCTTTCCTGGCTTTCAGAAAGGAAAGATGAGTGCCCTGTGCCAGGAATCTGGAAACTAGATTTGGTTGTAGAAAAGGAAGAGAAAAAGTAAAAGCTTTATAGACTGTGAAGGAAGGCTTTTTATCATTTCATATTGCAGCACTTGCATATGCTGTAGCTAAGTTCTGAATTGATCCTGAACTCTGTAAAATTCATATGTTACAATCCAGAATTCTTTAAAATATGGCACATTTTACACAAAATTCATTATACATGTTCTGTGAGAGGCTTTCTGAGACAGGTGTGAACTGAGGACCTTTTTTTACTCAAAACTCAAAAGAACCCAACAGGATCATCTTTATTCCAATGGAGGCCCAACACTAAACCTTTAAGGACCCCCCCCCCTTTTCATTTGTATAGTTCTCTACCGTGTTAACGTAATATGCATTTTATTAAAATTTCTTCAGACAATCACTACACTAACTAGCTCAATCAATTCTAAACTATAATATTTACTTTTAATTCCTACAATTGAGGCCTGGAGTCCAGTCACCTCTACAGTATAGCAACATATCTTGAGAAAAAAATTCCATAGTAGATCTGAAACATTAACTCAATTGCAATATTATTTAGTAAACTGAACATGCCTTTGTATAGGAAATCCTTTTTTGCATCTTTGTAATAACAATCAGTAAACCATTTAATTTGCAAATATACATGGAGGGGTGTTTTTTTTTACATTTTGAAATTTAATTTTAAAAAATCTTCATTTTACAATCTGGACATAGAGAAAGTAGTCTGGAACTGAATGGTAGCTCTTGTCTTTAATCCAACATTAAAAAAAGAGGATTGTGCAGAATCCATGCATGTAAGGACACTTACCTCTATTTGAGAAATCAGAAAAAAATAATTCAAGATTGTTCATTTTTTTTGATTCTACCGTTATTTTCAGTCTTTCGTGAACAAAAGATTTAAAAAATTGATTTTGTGTACAAAATCAACTTTTTAAATTAGAACCATATTATTTTCAATTAATTTTTGAAATTAAAGCTTCCTTTACCTGTCAGTGAGCTAAATGCAAGTTGAAAAACTGACACACTTCAATGAACACATGCAATTGGATGCTGGCTTGTCAATAACAAGAATGTCCATTGCATTAAATATGAAGTGCACACATAAACAGTTCAATTTCAAATGAAGCTTCAATATAACAAAGCCAGAGGGCATTACCAATTAGAGGAATGAATGTCAGTAAAGCCAGCTGCCTATTATTAGCTACTCCTCACAAAAGTGCTGTGTGAGCTAATTTACAAACTTTTGTGAATAAGTGATGGAGTGAAATGTCATATTTTTTTTGCATGGATTGTTAACAGTGAGTCAAGAGCACAGGGTCAATGAGATCTCCAGACAATATTTTTGTAATTTGCACTGTTCATCTACTCTGTGGTGCACACAGCTGAAACCCCTATAGCAGTTTTTGAAAATGCTTTATAGTAATAATAACAGTAATAGCCATACAGTGCAAGGAAGCCAGATGTTTTTGCTGCATTGGCAAAAAAAAAAAAAAACAAGCAGATAAGAAAATACAAATTTTTTGCTTCCCTTCTCACATAGGTTGTTGTTGTTGTTTGGTTTTAATGGTGCATCAGCCTCACATTGGTAGCTATCCAGTTGACCTCTGAATTTATTCAAACTATCAGCCTCAACCACTTGGGAGGCCTCAACCACTCAACCTGTTCCAATGATCAATGACTCGCTGACTAAAAGAAAACTTCCTACAATCTAGTCTAAAACCTTTTCCCCTGTAATTTGAATTTATGTTCACGAGTTCTGAATTCTCTATAACAGTGAAAATTCTGTCTTCATTCATTTTACTAACCCCTCTCAGAGCCTTTAAAAAACTCAATCAGCACCTCTGAGGTGCCTGGCTGCCAAGCTCCATAGCCCACATATTTGGAGTATATTTCCTCACATGGTCACCCATTTGATGATCACACAATGCGAGTGTTGCATGTCTTTGGACACTTTTAAGAAGCTCAATATCTCTTTTCAGATGAGGTCTTCATACTTGAACACTATATTTCTTTGATTTCTCCACTGAAAATTCCAGAAATCTTTAATTATTGCACAATTAGGAAAAATTTTGGAGTTGGCAAGCTATGCCTAGTAAGCAGCAGAGGAATATCAATGTGCTTCAAAAAAATAAATTCTTTTTTGATGATTAAAAAAAAAACTATTCTTCTTACGAATAATTATAATTAAGCATCATCAATCTTTATCATTTTAACAAAGTTTTGATTTTTATAACATACTGCACAACCTTCGAACCTCCTCTTTAAATAGAGAAGGTTTAAAGGTTGCCACTGTTTTTCCAGTCTGCTTATGCATTTAATCAAAATATTTTGAAGCAATGTGCAAACACATGCTTCAAAACCTTTTACTTTAGTGACATGTATCAGTTAATATTAGTAGTGGAAATGATGTAATGAAGCAAGCTTATCATCAGCCTAAAAAAAAAAAACTACCATCTCCACCTGACCTTCCCCTCTTGTAATTTGTCTAATTCTTCCTTAAATTTATCTCTTCATATTTCTTTGACATCTTTGTATTTCTTTGATATTACTAAAAGGCATTTAATTAGTTGCATATCACAGAAGTATGATAAAAGGATAGCTCATTACAGACATTATGTGAAGGCTATTTCTTTACAAAAATAAGCAGAATTTTACAGGTGTTTTTTTTTTTTTTTTTTTTAATTCCAATCTTAATCTAGTCTTACTATTAAATTAAACTTGGGAAATACTTGAATCACAAATAAAAACAGCAAATTGGTTAATGCTATTAAAGGGTTATATGTAAGGCAAGGTACTATTTTGCTTGTGTGAGCTTACCACTCCTGTATCAAAACAAAAATAAATAAATAAAATAAGCATAAAAATAAGTTTAAAATAGAAAAGAGAAGACCAAAGCAACACTTATTCTCAACAGAGTGAATACACAGGTCCTCATCAAAAGATGCACACACCTACATCCCAAAAGATGAGTGCTACTTAAATAGTAACAAAAAAATATCCAAAATAATAAAAGAGCCAACAAGCACTAGTGCAAAGTGTACAATGATCAAGCATTTCTTGCACACTTTCCTGTGTATCTTTTATAGGAATGTTCACATTTGCTTCTCACTTGCATCATTACTGCTAGTTTGTTTACAATGTTACTGCATTTCTACTGGCAACTTATTGCTAGTCTCGTTGGAAACATGCTGATATCTCACTTGCATCTTGCTGTCTTCTTGCTTACAACCTACTGCTACCTTGCTTGCAGAGTCCTGCTATCTCACTGGCATTGTACTGCCCTTAATTTTAACTGCTTGCTTGCTTGCTTACTGGTGGCACCGCACCTGCTTCCACATGGAGGAGGCTGGAAACCTGGGTGGTAAAGTCACTCCACCACCAGGGCTAAAGGAGCTATTATGGAACTGATGTATACCCATCGTTAGAGCTTACAGGCTCAAGACTTGATAAATCTCTAACAGAATATGACAAATCATCCAAAGAGACCATGGACAGAAGTACCAAATCATAAAACATCTCATAACATCCTGAACATCTGCAAAGGCATTATCAGCGAATGGGACTTACTATCTCGGAAGAACTAACCCAAGAGCTTAGCAAGCAAAAGTTGATACAAGCACAAAGAATTATGGTTAAAAAAGACATTAACCGAATCTCAACTCAGTCTGTTATTTTGACTTACAGTACACTGATTCTCCCATCCACAGTGAAAGCTGGTTACTTAAACTGCAAGATTCAATCCTACATCCCAAATACCATTTGCTCTTTTAAGTGCTAGAAATATGGCCACTCCCAGATGAACTGCCAGGGGGATTCTGCTTGCCATATTTGTTGATCAAAGGAACATATTCAAGCTGACTGTACAGCTTCAGCTCCCACCTGCCCTAACTGCAAAGGAATTCAATCTGCCTTTTCAAAAGCATGTAAGTTATGGAAAACAGGAAAGAAAATTCAGAAATATAAAGTGAAGCATAAAGAAACAAAAAAAAAAATTAGGTCAAGCATGCTTACATTATCATACATATCTAATGCTTGAAGTTATACTTTGGCCACAGCAGATGCCTCAGTTTCTCTCTAGCTAATTGGTACCAAACTAATAGCAACCTCAAAAAAACATAGTCAGTGAAACCAGTAACACTCCCATCAACAATCTGCCTGAAGCTCCTTCCACTACACAAGAAACACAAAACCAAAAATGAAGTCTCTAGAAAAGTACCACCAACTGTTGGAAACATGGACATAGATGATCCATCAGATCATGATGGCACTGTGTTGGAACATCATGGAAATGATGCCATGGAATTAGTAAAAAGGATAAAACAAAACAAGATCGACAGAAGTCCACCACCCACAAAAAACAGTCAAATAAATCATAAAAGCCAAAGTAATGTATAAATTTTTTCACTTCAATTCTCTCCCAAGTAGCAGTGGTTAAAGAGTAGTAGTAGTATTGGCATGTGATGCAAAAAAGCAAGTGTATGCAGCTTATGCAGCATCATCCAAAAAAAAAAAATTTTACAAAACAATTCCCTCTAAATGTTTGTCCAGTTCCTCCTTAAATTTGTTTAACCTATCAACTTCCACAACGACAGATGGAAGTTTGTTCCAGCAATTAACCACCCGCTGGCTAAAGGCAAATTTCCGCACATCTATTCTGCATCTGTCTTTCCTCAATTTGAATTTATTCCCCTTTAGGTTCGTAATCTGAATAAGTGGAAGAAACCCATCAGAATTCGGCATGCTCAACCCATTCAAGGCCTTATACACCTCAATCAGATCACCTCGCATGTGCCTAGTCTCCAGCCGTTGCAATTTGCAGAACTTAAGCCTCTCTTGGTAAGAGGATCCCTTCATTCCCCTCACCAATCTTTCAAAGTTCCCTTCTCTGTACACCCTCAAGCATATCTACACACCTTCCTAAAATAAGGCTTCCAGACATGTATGCAGTAAAGGCGTGGCCTTACCATTGCCTTATACAGAGGGACAATCACATCCTTTTCCCTGCTAGCAAAATTCCTGTATATCATTGACAAAACCCCATGACCTTCTCTTGCAGCCTGTTTGCATTGCTCACAAAACTTTGTATCTGACTGCACAATTACTCCCAGGTCTTTTTCATTTTGTACCACCTTAAGTGTAGTACCACACAGTTGGTACATTTCTCTGGGGTTACTTCTACCCATATGCAGTAGTTTGCATTTGTCAAGGTTAAACTTCAGTTGCCACTTCTCAGCCCATCTACCCAAATGTTCTAGATCCTGTTGCAGTAGCCCACTGCCATTAACAACCCTGCCAGCCTTTGTATCATCTGCAAACTTCGACACTAAGCCTGATATACCTTCATCAATATCATTGATAAATATACAAAACAACAGTGAACCCAACACCGAACCCTGTGGGACTCCACTAATAACATTAGTCCATGAAGAGCAGAACCCACTGATTACCACCCTCTGTCTTCTCCCACTCAACCATCCTTTTTAACCATTGTAGCAACTTACGCTTAATACCATTCTGCTCCAATTTGTACATAAGTCTTCCATGTGCAACAGTGTCAAAAGCTTTCCTGAAATCCAAGTATATGATATCAAAGTTATTTTTTGCACCCAGTTCCTTTGTAACCGCATCATAATAACCAATCAATTTGTCCGACAAGACTTTCCCTTAACAAAACCATGCTGTGTCTGAATTATTGCTGGAGTCTTGTTTAGATGATCCTGCAATGCATCTTTAACCAGTGACTCCATTATTTTACCCAGAACAGAAGTTAAACTAACTGGTCTGTAATTACTTGTGTTACCCTTCGATACCCCTTTGTGAATTGGGGATATATTTGCACATCTCCAGTCCGTGGGGACCTCCCCTGAATCCAAGGATGCTCTCATAATTATGACTAAGGGTTTGCTTATTTCCTTTGCTGCCTCCTTTAATATAACTGGATAGATCCCATCCACCCCAGGTGCCTTTCTTATGTTTAACTTCAACAATTTCTCCTCAACTTTGTTCTCAGTTATTACAAAATCATTAAGCACCCTGCTACAATTTGATAACCTTCTGGCATTTTCAAACCTTAATAACTCCTCATGTGTGAATGTAGATGCAAAATACTCATTCAGTTTGTTTGCTATCTGAGCAGGATCATCGACAGTCAAATCATCAATATAAAGTGGACCAATCAGATTCATCCCCTTCCTTTTAGATTTTATATAAGTAAAGAAATCCTTGCTGTTTTTCTTAGCATCCTTTGCCAAAGATTTCTCGTAATCTGCCTTCGCCTGCCTAACCTAATAACTGAGAGAGAAGAAAAATGCATGAGATGCATATAAATTATCAAGAGACCCAGAAGCCTATGGCAGATATAAGTTAATCTGTAATCAGGTCACAAAGGAGGTTAGGCAGGCGAAGGCAGATTACGAGAAATCCTTGGCAAAGGATGCTAAGAAAAACAGCAAGGATTTCTTTACTTATATAAACTCTAAAAGGAAGGGGATGAATTTGATTGGTCCACTTGATAGAGATGGATTGACTGTTGATGATCCTGCCCAGATAGCAAACAAACTGAATGAGTATTTTGCATCTACATTCACACACGAGGAGTTATTAAGGTTTGGAAATGGCAGAAGGTTATCAAATTGTAGCAGGATACTTAATGATTTTGTAATAACTGAGAGCAAAGTGGAGGAGAAATTGTTGAAGTTAAACATAAGAAAAGCACCTGGGGTGGATGGGATTTATCCAGTTATATTAAAGGAGGAGGCAAAGCAACTAAGCAAACCTTTGGCCATAATTATGAGAGCATCCTTGGACTCAGGGGAGGTTCCCATGGACTGGAGATGTGCAAATGTATCCCCAATCCACAAAGGGGGATCGAAGGGTGACAAGAGTAATTACAGACCAGTTAGTTTAACTTCTGTTCCGGGTAAAATAATGGAGTCACTGGTTAAAGATGCATTGCAGGATCATCTAGACAAGACTGCAGCAATAATTCAGACACAGCATGGGTTTGTTAAGGGAAAGTCTTGTCTAACAAATTTGATAGGATATTATGATGTGGTTACAAAGGAACTGGATGCAAAAAATAATCTTGATATCATTTACTTGGATTTCAGGAAAGCTTTTGACACTGTTGAGCATGAAAGACTATTGTACAAATTGGAGCAGAATGGTATTAAGGGTAAGTTGCTACAATGGATAAAAGGATGGTTAAGTGGGAGAAGACAGAGGGTGGTAATCAATGGGTGCTGTTCTTTGTGGACTAATGTTATTAGTGGAGTCCCACAGGGTTCAGTGTTGGGTCCACTGTTGTTTTGTATATTTATCAATGATATTGATGAAGGTATATCAGGATTAATGTCGAAGTTTGCAGATGATACAAAGGTTGGCAGGGTTGTTAATGATAGTAATGCAGTGTGCTACTGCAACAGGATCTAAATAATTTGGGCAGATGGGCTAAGAAGTGGCAACTGAAGTTTAAGCTTGACAAATGCAAAGTACTGCATATGGGTAGAAGTAACCCCAGAGAAACGTACCAACTGTGTGGTACTGTACTACACTTAAGGTGGTAGAAAATGAAAAAGACCTGGGAGTAATTGTGCAGGCAGATATGAAGTTTTCTGAGCAATGCAGACAGGCTGCCAGGGCAGGTCATGGGGTTTTGTCAATAATATATAGGAATTTTGATAGCAGGGAAAAGGAGGTGATTATCCCTCTGTATAAGGCAATGGTCGGGCCACGCCTTGAGTACTGAGTACAGGTCTGGAGGCCTCATTTTAGGAAGGCTGTAGATTTACTTGAGCGTGTACAGAGAAGGGCAACAAGATTGATGAGGGGAATGAAGGGATCCTCTTACCAAGAGAGGCTTAAGGTCTGCAAATTGCAGTGGCTGGAGACTAGGCACCTGCGCGGTGATCTGATTGAGGTATATAAGGCCTTGGATGGGTTGAGCACACTGAATTCTGATGGGATCCTTCCACTTGTTCAGATTAAGAACCTAAGGTGGCATAAATTCAAATTAAGAAAAGACAGATGTAGAATAGATGTGCGGAAATTTGCCTTTAACCAGCGGGTGGTTAATTGCTGGAACAAACTTCCATCTGTTGTTGTGGAAGTTGATAGGTTGAATAAATTTAAGGAGGAACTGGTGTGATTTTTTTTTTTTTTTGGCTGATGCTGCATAAGCTCATACACATGCTTTCTTGCATCACATGCCACTACTACTACTACCTCTTTTGTGACTTGATTACAGACTAGCTTATATCTGCCATAGGCTTCTGTGTCACCTGATAATTTATATGCATACCATGCATTTTTCTTCCCTGCCACGAGTATCATTAGTTCATTTGACAACCATTTAGGCCTAAACCTTGAACAATATTTCTTAATAGGTATGAAACTTTTAGTAGCTTCCACGATTAATTCCTTGAATGCTTCCCACTTAGAATTTGCTGTTGGTAACATCATCAGTTGATCCCACTGTACAGAATTTAAAAACTGTCTGAGACTACTGTAGTTTCCTTTATGGAAGCAAAAACCCTTTCCTTTACCTCTGATGGTAATTATATCTTTAAGTAAATCCCACATCAGTACACTGTGATCACTGGCACCTAGTGGTTTCTTTATCTGCAAATTCTTAATACACAAATGATCATTGCTGATTACCAGATCAAGGGTATTACCCTCTCTGGTTGCCTCTCAAACATGCTGCTGCAGAAAACAATCATCCAATAAATCCACAAAAGTCTTACTAGTGTGCAAGTGACCAATCCCCAAGTTCCAGTCAATATCTAGGAAGTTAAAATCCTCCATTATAAGACATTCTGATTTACTAGCCCACTCTATTTCTCTGTACAATTGTTCATTGTACTCATTCGAGTCATTACTAATCTATACTCTCATTAAATCTACTAAATTCTCCAGATGCAGCAATCCTCTTTAGAAATAATTGCAGTTCATGCTGCGATAAGAAATTATACTTTGGCCACACACTGACCCTGGCATCCATTTACAGTAGACTCTCCGTTAACCGGAATTCAAGCAACCAGCAAAAAATCTTGGAAATAGTAGGTAGTTGAAAAATTAAAATGATATATATTAATTTCTAAATAAAATTATTCAAACTTGGGACGCTGCTTTGCGCTGTCAGTACATGCACATGCGTCCCTCATCACATGTTTGTCTCTCACTCCCGACAATTCACTGTGTAAATATACTAGTTGATTTATTGTTATTCAAATTCTGTGTTCTCTTTAAACCCCTAGTATGCCGAAACAGGTAGCAAGTAAGCATAAACGTGTAGTGCTTACCCTCAAGCAAGAGATGGAAATATGTAAGAGGCTTGAGAAAGGTGAAAGTCGTGCAGTGCTCATGGAAGAATTTAATATTGGCTCATCAACATTAAGGCTCAGTCTCAGAAAATAAAGGAGTTTTATGCCGTCGGAGAGTGACAAGAGTGTAGAGAAGCGTCAGACTCTTCATATACCGAGAATGGAAGTGCTTGACCAGGCCCTGCATGAGTGGTTTTCGTTGAAAAGATATGAGGGTGGTTGCATTTCTGGACCCATTTTGCAAGAAAAAGCGAAAGAATTTCATGAGAAAATGAAAATTGAAGGTAAGTGTTCATTTTCAAGTAGCTGGCTTACTCAATTCAAGGTTCATCACGGCATCCATAAGCTGGATTTGTGAGGGGAGCATAAATCGGCTGATTTTCAGGCTGCAGCTTCATTTCTTGAGGTGTTTAGTGAAATAGTGGAAAAAAATGACCTGATCCCAGAACAGATTTATAATGCACATGAGACAGGACTAATGTGGAAGTGTCTGCCTAATTCTACTTTGTCTGGTGGTAATGTGAAGGTAGCTCATGGGTTTAAGCAAAATAAAGAGTGTGTAACTGTGCTCGTTTGTGCAAATGCATCAGGAAATCATAAGGTAAAGCTGTGTGTGGTTGGAAAATTTGCTAAACCAAGGTGCTTTAAAGGCATAAGTAACCTTCCTGTACATTATCACACAGAGTAACAGTTGGATGGACGCAGGAATCTTTACCAAGTGGTTTCATTATTCGTTTGTCCCTAGCGTTAAAGAAAATTTAAGATAGTAAAGAGAATAGTAAAGTTTTAGCATTAGCATTAGCATTAGTAGAGGCATATGATGCAAGAAAGCAAGCTTATTCAGCATCAGCCAAAAAAAAAAAAAAACCCTCTCCCATTTCACCCCTCCGTTCGTTCGAAATACCTGTCCAGTTGAGCTTTAAATTTGTTTAGGCTATCAACTTCAACAACAAGTGATGGAAGTCGGTTCCACCAACCAACCACCCGCTGGCCAAAGGCAAATTTCCGCACATCTATCCGACATCCGTCCTTCCTCAATTTGAATTTATGCCCTCTGAGGTGATTATTCTGAGAAAGATGAAGAATCCCATTGGCATTGAGCATGCTCAAACCATTCAAAGCCTTATACACCTCTATCAGATCACCTCGCCGGTGCCTAGTCTCCAGACTCTGTAATTTGCAAAACTTAAGCCTTTCTTCGTAAGAGCAACCCTTTGTTCCATTCACTAATCTTGTTGCCCTTCTCTGTACCCGTTCCAGCAGCTCTACATCCTTCTTGAAATGAGGCCTCCAGACTTGTATACAGTACTCAAGATGTGGCCTAACCATTGCCTTATACAAGGGAATAATCACCTCCTTATCCCTGCTAGAAAAATTCCTGTATATCATTGACAAGACACCATGAGCTACTCTTGCAGCTCGTCTGCACTGCTCAGAGAACTTCATATCTGCCTGCACAATTACCCCCAGGTCCTTTTCATTCTCCACCACTGTCAGTGTAGTACCGCAGAGTTGATACATTGCTCTGGGGTTACTGTTACCCATATGTAGTACTTTACATTTGTCAATGTTAAACTTCATTTGCCACCTCTCAGCCCATCTGTTCAACCTTTCCAGATCCTGTTGCAGCAGCATAGCGTCAGTAGTGTCCTTAACGACCCTGCCAACCTTTGTATCATCTGCAAACTTAGACATTAAACTTGATATCCCATCATCAATATCATTCATAAACACCGAAAACAACAATGGACCCAACACTGAACCTTGAGGAACTCCACTAATAACATTAGTCCACGTTGAGCAGTGTCCATTGGTTACCACTCTCTGTCTTCTGCCACTCAACCATCCCCTTATCCATAGCAGCAATTTGCCTCCAATGCCACACTGCTCCAATTTGTGCAGCAGTCTTCCATGTGCAACAGTATCAAAAGCCTTTCTAAGATCCAAATATATAATATCAAAGTTATTCCCTGCATCCAGTTCTTTTGTGACTACATCATAGTATCCAATCAAATTGGTCAGGCAAGACCTGCCCTTAACAAAACCATGCTGCGTCTGAGCTATAACTGAATTCTTGTCTAGATGATCCTGCAGTGCTTCTTTAACCAGTGCCTCCATTAATTTACCTGGAACAGAAGTTAAACTAACAGGTCTATAATTACTTGTGTCAGCCTTTGATCCTCCTTTGTGAATTGGGGTTACATTTGCACATCTCCAGTCTATGGGTACCTCCCCTGAGTCCAAAGAAGCTCTCATAATTATGGCTAGGGGTTTGCATACTTCCTTTGCTGCCTCCTTTAATATAACTGGATAGATCCCATCCACCCCAGGTGCCTTTTTTATGTTTATCCTCAACAATCTCTCCTCCACTTTCCTCTCAGTTATTACAAAATCATCCAGCTCACTGCCAATGTTTACTTTACCTACATCATTCTCCTTCCTGAATAACTCCTCATGCGTGAATGTAGATGCAAAATACTCGTTTAGATTGTTAGCCACCTGAGCAGGATCCTCAACTGTAGAACCATCAATATCCAGTGGACCAATCTGATTCATCCCTTTCCTTCTCGAGTTCAAGTATGTAAAGAACTCCTTTCTGTTTTTCTTTGCATCCTTTGCCAAGGATTTTTCGTAGTCTGCCTTTGCCTGCCTAATCTCCTTTGTGACTTGGTTACAGACCAACTTATATCTATCATAGGCTTCCATGTCACCCATTAATTTGTATGTATCCCATGCATTTTTCTTCTCTGCCACATGTCTCATTAGTCCATCTGACAACCATTTAGGCCTAAACCTTGAACAATATTTCTTAGTTGGTATGTAAAGCCTGGTAGCCACCAGGATTAGTTCCTTGAATGCTTCCCATTTTGAGTTTGCTGTTGGTAACATCATCAATTGGTCCCACTGTATAGAATTTAAATACTGTCTCAGACCATCATAGTCGCCTTTACGAAAACAAAAACCCTTCCCTTTACCTCTGATGGTAGTTACCTCCTTGAGTAAATCCCACTTCAACACACTGTGATCACTGCCACCTAGTGGTTCATTTATCTGCAGGTTCTTAATGCATGAAGAATCACTACTGATAATCAGATCAAGAGTATTGCTCCCTCTTGTTGCCTCACGAACATGCTGATGTAGAAAACAATCATCCAATAAATCCACAAAAGCCTTGCTAGTGTGCGAGTGACCAACCCACAAATTCCAGTCAATATCTGGGAAATTAAAATCCCCTATTATAAGACTCTCTGATTTACTGTCCCACTCTATTTCCCTGTACAATATATTATTATACTCATCAGAGTCATTAGGCCTATAGCACACTCCTACTCTCAATTTTGATTTCCCTTTGCTTATGTCACACCAAACTGACTCGACACTGCCCTGTCCATCGATGTCAACTGGCTTCACTTCCTTTGACTTTATATGTTTCTTAATTAATAGCATAACCCCCTCCTCCCCTCCTGTCCTGTCTATCCTTTCTATATACATTGTATTCCCCAAATTCCAGTTCCGCATTACTTATATCTGTGTGACACCACGTCTCTGATATCCCAACAATATCTGCCTTTGATGTTTTGAGCAATACCTCAAATTCATCAAATGTATTTACCAAACTCCTAGCATTGGTGTACACGCAGGTATACATGCACCTGTTTCTATTCTTAGCTACCCTAACACAACCCATGTGTTTACTTGTAACGCAATGACTACCAGCAGTCTCTGAAATATCCTGCATCTTGTTTTTCAGACTTCTGCTCATTTGAATAGAAGCAGTGCAAGAATCACTTCCACCTCTGCCAGTGGCTACTGTTAATCTATTAGTCCTTGTATCCCCCCCAACTAGCAGTTTTCCGACCCACCTAACACTGCCTCGACAGCATCAGCAAAAATTCTTGCACCCTTTCTATTTAAGTGTATCCCATCCCTGTAGAAGCAATCTCTCCTGCAGGGATGGGCTCTTGGATAACTGTCGCACACATCCTCCTGCCGAAGAGCTGGTTAATGGCAACATTTTTGTGTGTTATCTTTCAGCTAACGTCACAAGTCTGATCCAACCAATGGATCAGGGGGTGATGCAAAACATAAAAATGTTTTACAGGTACAACTTTATGCAGAAAATGACTAATTTTGATGGGAAATTTCTGGATTTTCAGAAGAAATATAACCTCAAAGATGTTACCTACACTATCAGTTGTGCTTGGGACTCTGTGAGAAATGAAACATTACGGAAATGCTGGAGAAAGTTATGGCCAGCTGTGATATTTGAGAAGTGATCTTCTGTCGAATTTGAGAAGTTTCCAGGCAATAGTGCAGCTGTCAATAGCACTGTTTATGATGAAATCTGTGAATTAGTTGACAAAATGAATTTTCCTCGAGATTAAGTCGATGACTGGCTTGTTGTGGATGAAGATATACCAGTACTCATACATGAATACGGAAGACATTATATAAGCTGTCGTGAATCATGGAAAAATGAGTTGCAGAGGAGGAAGAAAGCGATGACGATGTGTGTCAGGTGGGAAAAGTATCCTGGCAGAGAGCTACTGCAGCATTTGAAACTTTAATAGCTTTTGCAGAACAGCAACCCTTCTTCACTTCTCATGCATAACTTGATTTTGTCTGAGAGACGTAAGACCTCAAAGCAAGGTGATATTTGTTCATTTTTGAAGAATGCTGAAAGCAAGTTTGGCAGCACAATATCATCTACTGATGCAGAACCAAAACCATCTACAGACCCTCCTGATCCTGTCCCAGCTACATCAGCAGATTCCGACTTTCCTCATGCGATATCTACCCAGTAAACTCTCTACCTACTGCAACAGTTTTGAGTGTGTTTTTTGTATTCAAAAAGCGGTTTCTATAATAAAACTCAGTTTCTTTAGTAAAATTTGTCTATGTTAAGGACACTAATAACAGTACACTGCTGCAACAGGATCTCAAAAAGTTGAGCAGATGGGCTGAGAGGTGGCAAATGAAGTTTAACATTGACAAATGTAAAGTACTACATATGGGAAGCAGTAACCCCAGAGTAAAGTATCAACTGTGTGGTACTACATTGACAGTGGTAGAGAATGAAAAGGACCTGGGGGTAATTATGCAGGCAGATATGAAGTTTTCTGAGCAGTGCAGATGGTCTGCAAGGGTAGCTCATGGTGTCTTGTCAATGATATACAGGAATTTTTCTAGCAGGGATAAGGAGGTGATCATCCCCTTGTATAAGGCAATGGACAGGCCACACCTTGAGTACTGTATACAGGTCTGGAGGCCTCATTTTAAGAAGGATGTAGAGCTGTTGGGACGAGAACAGAGAAGAGCAACAAGATTAGTGAAAGAATCTGCAGATAAAGGAACCACTAGGTGGCAGTGATCACAGTGTGCTGAAGTGGGATTTACTCAAAGAGGTAACTACCATCAGGGTTAAAGGGAAGGGTTTTTCCTTTCGTAAAGGTGACTGTGATGGTCTGAAACAGTATTTAAGTTCTATATGGTGGGACCAACTGCTGATGTTACCAACAGCAAATTCAAAATGGGAGGCATTCAAAGAATTTATCTTGGAAGCTACTAGGCTTTACATACCAACTACATGGCACCTCCATAGCCAGGTGGGAAGGAGCAACAGTGCGTAGCACACGCTTCTTGATCAGACCGGGGTTCGAGCCCGTCACCACCAAATACGGAGGATGCGGAAAGGTAAGGGAATGACCACCGCATATTCTCGGAGCAATATGGCCTTAGTTGCTAATGCTCCTAATAACAAACTAACAAACAGCATAACAACAAACAACATACCAACTAAGAAATATTGTTCAAGGTTTAGGCCTAAATGGAAGTCAGATGAACTAACGAGACATGTGGCAGAGAAGAAAAATGCATGGGATACATATAAATTAATGGGTGACATGGAAGCCTATGATAGATATAAGCTTGTCTGTAACCAAGTCACAAAGGAGATTAGGCAGGCAAAGGAAAATTATGAGAAATCTTTGGAAAGGATGCAAAGAAAAACAGCAAAGAGTTCTTTACCTATGTGAATTCTAGAAGGAAAGGTATAAATCAGATTGGTCCACTGGATATTGATGATTCATCTGTTGATGATCTTGCTCAGGTGGCTAACAAACTAAATGAGTATTTTGCATCTACATTCACACATGAGGAGTTATTCAGGGAGGGGAATGACAGAAGTGAATTAAACTCTGGCAGTGAGCTAAATGATTTTGTAATAACTGAGAGGAAAGTGGAGAAGAAATTGTTGAAGATAAACATAAAAAAGGCACCTAGGGTGGATGGGATCCATCCAGTTATATTAAAGGAGGCAAACCATTAGCCATAATTATGAGAGCTTCCTTGGACTCAGGGGAGGTACCCATGGACTGGAGATGTGCAAATGTGACCCCAATTCACAAAGAAGGCTCAAAGGGCGACACAAGTAATTATAGACTGTTAGTTTAACTTCTGTTCCAGGAAAATTAATGGAGGCACTAGTAAAAGAAGCACTGCAGGATCAACTAGACAAGACTTCAGTTATAGCTCGGACACAGCATGGTTTTGTTAAGGGAAAGTCTTGACTGACCAATTTGATTGGATACTATGATGTGGTCACAAATGTATGCAGGAAATAACTTTGATATCATATATTTGGATCTTAGAAAGGCCTTTGATACTGTTGCACATGGAAGACTGCTACACAAATTGGAGAAGTGTGGCATTGCAAATTTTTGCTATGGATAAAGGGATGGTTGAGCAAGAGAAGACAGAGAGTGGTAATCAATGGACACTGGTCATCATGGACTAATGTTATTAGTGAAGTCCCTCAGGGTTCAGTGTTGGCTCAATTGTTGTTTTCTGTATTTATAAATGATATTGATGATGGTATATCAAGCCTAATGTCCAAGTTTGCAGACGATACAAAGGTTGACGGGGTTGTCAAGGACACTACTGACACTATGCTGCTGCAACAGGATTTGGAAAGGTTGAGCAGATGGGCTTGGAGGTGGCAAATGAAGTTTAACATTGACAAATGTAAAGTACTACATATTGGAAGCAGTAACCCCAGAGTAACGTATCAACTGTGTGGTACTACACTGACAGTGGTAGAGAATGAAAAGGACCTGTGGGTAATTGTGCAAGCAGATGTGAAGTTTTCTGAGCAGTGCAGACGGTCTGCAAGAGTAGCTCATAGTGTCTTATCAATGATAAGCCTATGATAGACATGGAAGCCTATGATAGAATGGAACAAAGGGTTGCTCTTACGAAGAAAGGCTTAAGTTTTGCAAATTACAGAGTCTGGAGACTAAGCACCGGTGAGGTGATCTGATAGAGGTGTATAAGGCTTTGAATGGTTTGAGCATGCTCAATGCCAATGGGATTCTTCCTCTTGCTCAGAATAATCACCTCAGAGGGCATAAATTCAAATTGAGGAAGGACGGATGTCGGATAGATGTGCGGAAATTTACCTTTGGCCAGCGGGTGGTTGGTTGGTGGAACCGACTTCCATCATTTGTTGTTGAAGTTGATAGCCTAAACAAATTTAAGGCTCAACTGGACAGGTATTTCGAACGAACGGAGGGGTGAAATGGGAGTGGTGTGTTTTTTTTTTTTTTTGCTCATGCTGAATAAGCTTGCTTTCTTGCATCATATGCCTCTACTAATGCTAACGCTAATGCTAATAAAATATATTATTAGAAATCATGCTAATCTTGATGAACTGTTCTGATACTTGAAATGTGCTCATCTATATGGCTGTATCTAACCATCTTTTTTGAATAACAGTCATAAATAAATAATAAACAGGCACAGTTTGGTCCAAGAGGCCCTTGTGCCAATAAATCCAGTGGTGAGCTATAGTGGGCTCACGAGAATCCACTGTTATTTTTTTTTTAAATTTGATAGCCCATTGTTAAAATTATTATTCATTTTACAAATGAAATCCTGAATTCAATTATTGAGTATCCAGAGCTGAAACTACAGTGGGGTGAGCAGGGCCCACCCCCCAGCATTTTAATGGCACACTTGACCAGTTATATATTTGAAAATTGCTTCATTTTGATTTAGTTACAGTCAGACTTCTGTTTAATGAACTTCTTTATAGCGGATTTTTTTGAATTTCCCTTTGTTATTACATTTAAAATAGTTTCTGTAGAACAAAGAAAATTTCCATACAATGAATGGATTACGAGAGACAACTTCGTATGCATTGTTCTCAACTCAGGCCTTTAGGCAATTTAGGTAATTAGAAAGCACAAATTAAGAGTGAAAGGGATTACTATTGTTAGTGTGTCTGTAAAATCTGTGCAGCCCCATACCAAGAAGTCACACTAGTCAATATGCTTTCGATATCTAGTCAGAGGATTAAGCAGATTCCCAACACAAATAATAGCCACTGGTCAACCTGTGTTTTTTTTTGTTTTTTTTGTTAGTGCATCAGCTTCTGTGGCCATAATGCACCTCCCCAAGTTTTTGCATTTTACTCTGATCCAAGTCCGAGGCGGGATTCGAATCCGTGACCTTTGGGTAGTCAGGCAGGCACTTTACCCACCTGGCTAGCCCGGTCGGCACCTGTGTTGTGGTTCCCCTTTACTCTAACAAGCAGTCATATGTTTTTCAGAGAAGTGAGTGATCCACGCGTTTCAGTAAATTTCTCCTGTCTATGTTTACATGGTCACAGTAGCTGAATATCCAAGTGATTCTGACATTCTGCAGAGTATTCAAAGAACCAGTGACAGTAACAATGTCAAAGGGATGGGGGAATGAGACAACTAAGATATTAATTCCCCCCATACTTCTCCTTCAACCCATGCACAGTACTAAGTACTATAGGTTTTAATACCTTTCGTGTTTGGGGTTTTCATAAAAAAAAAAAAAAAAAAAAGTAAACTTTCCGAAGAGGAAATGTTGGCAAATTTTGAAACTACATCAAGGCTTTCACTGTGAAGAAAATGTTCCAAAACAATGGCATACAGGCAATAATTAAAAAAAAAAAAAAAAAACTGTATGCATTATATCACTAATCTCCAAAAACCAGCAGAAATTAAGGATGATTGCTAAAGAACTTGATGTGGAAACTATAAAGATCAGTTGTGTGTTCAGGCCACGATGGCCAGCCTGTAGCTTCCGGACGGCAATTGTGGGTTGGAGGAATTATCCCGCTTTGTGCAAACATTTTTAATCAGAAGTTAAATATTCGAGATTATTAAACCAACTTTTAAACCTGGAATTTCTTAAAGAACATGGACGGGAGATTTAGCACTAATGATCAACATCCTGCAGGAGATCTCTCTCTTACCTTTCAGAAGCTTTACAAAGTCGCAGCATCACTATAGCAAAAGCAGATAAATTAATTATTCGAACTATCAATGATATTGCTAATTTGAAAAAATTCTGAAGGAAATTATGAGGCTAAAATTGAGAGCATGTTGAAGTTGAAAGAATTCGAAGGAATCAGAATCAAAAGTGAGAACACATTTAAAAAATTACCTTGTGACAAGTTATTAAATGCATTGTTTTATCCTTAAAGGATAGGTTATTAAAATTATTCTGTTGCATTAAATTAAATAAAGAAAGTAATGATACCATTGACGATGAGAAATTGAAAGAAATTTTAAGTATATGCTACCCGGAATCATGGAATATGAACTTTTGTCTCCATGGCAAGATGGTGAAAAATGAATAAGAAATTTAAGTTTTCTGATAAAATATGAAATAAAAATTAAGGATTTTAGACATTTTGTTGAAGACAGTTTATCTTTAAAATCGAGTGAAATTCCCTTTTCAATTAAGAAAGCTAGATATATCTTTGAAACCATTGAGATTAGCAGTCCTGAAGCTGAGCAAGCTTTCAGCGGAATGAATAATATTGTGACAATTAAACACGTTGCAAATCGTTACATCAACTCATTCCTCTATGATCATCGCTCAGCAATTGAACAAAGCAGAAGATCAGCAACAAATATTAATAAAGAAGTAAATTCTATATGGCAATTTTTAGAATAAATTTTTTTTGAATATTTGTATAATAAATTTTTTCATGTAATCTGTGATTTTTGTGTACCTTTTCAAGAATAGTTTTTTTTTTTTTTATATAATTTGTTTTTCTATTGTAGAATGTTAACAGGAGACAATTGCTAATAGGAGAGACTGCTTCTACAGGGATGGGATACACTTAAATAGAAAGGGTGCAAGAATATTTGCTGATACTATCAAAGCAACATTAGGTGGGTCGGAAAACTGCTAGCGTGGGGGGAATTCACAGACTAAAAGATCAACAGTAGCCGCAGGCAGATGCGAAAGTGATTCTTGCACTGCTTCTATTGGAATGAGCAGCAGCCTAGAGAGCAAGTTGCTGGGGATGTCAAGAACTGCTGGGAGTCAGTATGGAACAAGTAAATACATGGCTGTGTTAGGGTAACTAAGAGTAAGAACAGGTGCATGTATACTTGCATGTACACCAATGCTAGGAGTATAGTAAATAAATTGAGAAATTTGAAGTGCTGGTCAACACATCAAAGGCAGATACTGCATATCAGAGACAGGGTGTCACACAGATATAAGCAGCGCAGAATTGGATTTGGAGAGGACAATGTGCACAAAAAGGATAGACAGGGTAGGAAGGGAGGATGGGTTATGTTGTTAGTTAAGAAACAAATAAAGGAAGTGCATCCAGTGGACATTGGTGGACAGTGCAATGCTGAGTCAGTTTGGTATGACATAAACACTGGGAAAGGGAAAATGAATGTAGGAGTGTGTTATAGGCCTAGTGACTCTGATGAGTAAAATGAACAATTCTGCAAAGAAAGAGAGTGGGCCAGTAAATCAGAATGTCTTGTAATGGGGAATTTTAATTTTCCAGATATGACTGGAACTTGTGGGTTGGTCATTCGCCCGCTACCATGGCTTTTGTAGATTTATTGGATGATTGTTTTCTATCGCAGCATGTTCGAGAGGCAACCAGAGGGATTAATACTCTTGATCTGATTATCAGTAGTGATTATTCACGCATTAAGAATTTGAAGATAAACGAACAGCTAGGTGACAGTGATCACAGTGTACTGATGTGGGATTTACTTAAAGATGTAATTACCATCAAGGGTAAAGGAAAGGATTTTTGCTTTCATAAAGGTGACTACAGCAGTCTCAGATAGTTTTTAAATGCTATATAGTGGGATCAACTGATGATGTTAAAAACAGTGAATTCTAAATGGGAAGCTTTCAAGGAATTAATCTTGGAAGCTACCATGCTTTTCATACCAACCAAGAAATACTGTTCAAGATTTAGACCTAAATGTATGTCGGATGAACTAATGAGGCTAGTGGCAGAGAAGAAAAATGCATGTGATGCATATAAATTATCAGGTGACACAGAAAACTATGGCAGATATAAGCTAGTATGTAATCATGTCACAAAGGAGGTTAGGCAAGCAAAGCTGATTGCGAGAAATCTTTGGCAAAGAATGCAAGGAAAAACAGCAAAGACGTCTTTACTTATATAAACTCTAAAAGGAAGGGGATGAATCAGATTGGTCCACTTGATATTAATGGTTCGACTGTTGATGATCCTGCTCAGATAGCTGACAAACTGAATGAATATTTTGTATCTATATTCACACATGAGGAATTCTGTAAGGAAGGAGAGGGCAGAAGTTTACTAAACTCTAACAGGGAGCTAGATTATTTTGTAATATTGGAGAAATTGTTGAAGTTAAACACCTGTGGTGGATGGAATCTATCCAGTTATATTGAAGGAGGTAGCGGGGGAAGTAAGCAAACCCTTGGTCATAATTATGAGAGCATCCTTAGATTCAGGGTAGGTCCCCATGGACTGGAGATGTGCAAATGAAACCCCAATTCACAAAGGGGCTCAAAGGGTGACACAGATAATTATAGGCCTGTTAGTTTAATTTCTATTCCAGGAAAAATAATGGAGTCACTGGATCATATAGACAAGACTGCAGTAATAGTTCAGACACAGCATGGGTTTGTTAAGGGGAGTTTCCAATCAAATTTGTCTTGTCTGACAAATTTGTTTGGATACTACGATATGGTCACAAGGAACTGAATGCAAAAAATAATTTCAATATCATATGCTTGGATTTCAGGAAAGTTTTTGTTACTGTTGAACATGGAAAACTGTTGTACAAATTGGAGCAGTATAGCATTAAGAGCAAGTTGCTACAATGGATAAAGGGATGGTTGAGTGGGAGAAGACAGAGTGGTAATCAATGGACACTGCCCTACGTGGACTAATGTTATTCGGGGAGTCCCCCAGGGTTCGGTGCTTGGCCCATGGTTGTTTTGTGTATTTATCAATGATATTGATGAAGGTATAACAAGCTTAATGTCCAAGTTGGCAGATGATACAAAGGCTGGCAAGGTTGTTAATGACAGTAAAGACAGTAAACTACCAACAGGATCTAGAAAAGTTAGGCAGATGGGCTGAGAAGTGGCAACTGAAGTTTAACATTGACAAATGCAAATTACTGCATATGGGTAGCAATAACTAAAGAGAAATGTACCAACTGTGGTACATTTGGTACATTCAGGGGAGTGGAAAGTGAAAAACATCTGGGGGGTAATTATGCAGTCAAATATGAAATTTGATGAGCAGTGCAGACTGGCTGCCAGAGCAGGTCATGGAGTCTTATCAATGATATATAGGAATTTTGCTAGAAGGGATAAGGAGGTGATTATCCCCTTGTATAAGACAGTGGTCAGACAACACCTTGAGTACTGTAGAATTGCTAGAGCGAGTACATAAAAGGGCAACAAAAGAGTGCTCTTATGAAGAAAGGGTTACGTTCTGTGAATTGCAGCATTTGGAACCTAGGCACCTGCAAGATGGTCTGATTGAGGCGTATAAGGCTTTAAATGGTTTGAGCAGGCTCAATGCTGATGGGATACTTCTGCTTCTCAGATTAAAAACCTGAGGGGGCATAGATTCAAATTGAGGAAAGACAGTTGTAGAATAGATGTGCAGAAACTTGCCTTTAGCCAGCAGGTAGTTGATTGCTGGAACAGACTTCCATCTGTTGTTGTGGAAGTTGATAGCTTAAATAAATTTAAGGCTGAACTAGACAAACATTTGGAGTGACCAGATGGGTGAAATGGGAAGGGAAATATTTGATGTTATTTTTATTCACAGTATTAAAATTTTATCATTAAAAAACTATATCCATTATATTTCCCTAGTTGTTAAAAAAAACGATGAATAAAAAAGCGCATGAGCAGAGCACTCGTAGTAGATGGTTTTAGGTGAAACATCCTTTGTGTTTCTTTTAGGTATTTTGATTGGTGTATATTGATTATAAAATAAATGTGCTTTTGTATTGTAAATATTTTATTGATCATTCACAAATTTTCATAATTTCTAGAAGATAAGATACAATGGATTTATGATAACTAAAGTAAAAGATGTATACATGAAGCATATCTAAATGTCTCTGGAAAACAGTGTCGACTGAAGTGCTGATCTTGTAGTTGAACCGACATATATGCAGCTGTTAGGGGCACCTAACAATGGAATATAACGAAAATGTGAGACGAAAAAAATAAATTGTGATAAATATTTGTATTGTTGCAGTCATATGACAAATACTTGCATCGTTGCAACCATATTTACTACAGTAGTAACTTCAGGAAGTATGATTGTGACGTCATACTATTAAAAAATTCTAAAATGTTAGAATTTGAGACACTATCGTTTCCAGGTATCATCATAAGCGGGCATGACGGCCAGGTTTTTGAGTGTTTTCTTTAGATAGACCTAGGAACATTATATGCATACAGTTATACCGCATGGTTAAGGAGGAAATAAGTCCCATCTGGCCTCACTCTGAATTCGCCCATGACTGGAGATATCATACCTGTCACGAAAAATGCGTCAAGTGCTCTAATCACACTACTAGTGAGTGCTCGGCACAGACTAGTAGTGTGAGTGTGCAAAGCACCTCTGGTGGAGCCACAGATGATGATCAGATTTATTCGGTAGGAATTCCCAACGATGTTTCAAACTGTGAGCCCATTGTTAAAATATTCACAGCTCACCGCTGAATAAACCTCAAACAACAACCAAAAGCACTATCTTTTCATGGAACACCAGCACTCTGAAAGGGGGTAGTATTTCAATTATTGTATCAGAGGATGTCCTGATACACCCTGGATGATAAGAGATAACAAACCAAGTGTGTGTGTGTATGTGCGCGTGCGTATGTGTTCACTCTCTGAGGATGAGTTGCCTTGCTCTTTCTCTTTTCTATTTTTAATCTTATTTTATGTTTATTTTATTTTATTTTATTTATTCTTGTTTTGATATAGGAGTAGTCAAGGACAGACACAGGAACAGACTAGCACCTTGCTGTTGTTATTTGGATTTTAGGAGCATTAGCAACTAAGGCCATATTGCTCCGGGATATGCGGTGGTCATTCCCTGACCTTCCCGCATCCCCCGTATTTGGTGGTGACGGGCTCGAACCCCGGTCTAATCAAGAAGCGTGTGCTGCGCACTGCTGCTCCTTCCCACCTGGCTACGGAGGCGCCTCTAGCACCTTGCCTTACCTATAATCCTATTAACAGCATTAACCAACAAAACATAAAATACTATATGGCCTCCATCCTGTGTAGAATAAATAAGGAAGCATAACAAACAAAATGCAGATTTAGATGTTGACTCCTACAACTGAAAAATCAAACAAAATGCAAATATGCAGCTGTAGATTAAAAAATCACAACAGAATAAGCTTAAAATAAGTAATTCAATTAAATTACTAATATAAACCAAATAATAGAATAAATTAAAACATAATGAAGAATCCAAGTGGCAGTCAAAAGCACTCAAAGTAAACTAAAATGGATTAGAAGAAGAAAACTAAATAAAGGAGGGGAGATTGGATCATGTTACATCCATACTCAAAGTAACAGTTTATTATGGGGAAAGAAAATGTGGCTATATTTTTATTAAATTAAACTTAGGAAACACTTGAACACAAAATAAATACAAATTAATTAATACTTAATATAAGTTTTTTTTTGTAGTGTTTCTATTTGTGGTATTTTTGTATTATTTGGGGGAGGAGAGTGTGTGTGTGTGTGTGTGTGTGTGTGTGTGTGTGTGTGTGTGTGTGTGTGTGTGTGTGTGTGTGTGTGTGTGTGTGTGTGTGTGTGTGTGTGTGTGTGTGTGTGTGTGTGTGTTCACTTCCTGATGATGAGTTGCCTTGCTCTTTCTCTTTTCTATTTTTAATTTTATTTATTATTTATTCTTGTTTTGATATAGCAGTCAAGGACACAGGAACAGACTAGCACCTTGCCTTACCTATAATCCTCTTAACAGCATTAATTAATTTGTTATATTTATTTTGTGGTTCAAATGTTTCCCAAGTTTAATTTAATAACAATATAACTGTTTTCATTCCTCATAATAAAATAGTTTTTACTATTTTATTTCAAAAAGAATAGATTAAGAAAACTGAGCTTTTGCAAAAAGACAGAGAAACTTTGTTACCAACTGTATTATGATAGTGAGATAGAGAGAAAGTGTGAAATCAAGTAAAAAAAAAAAAAAAAGAGGCAGATTCGCTGCCAGAGAGAGTTGATAGCTATGCAATATTAATACACACACTGTCCAGTCAGAACATTATGACCAACTTTGTGTTTTAGCAAACTGCTGTTTCTCTCTACCTGAGAGCACACATGTCACAGGGAGAACCAGTAAATGTGATACTGCAGGTTTGTGGCATGTGGTCCACATGAAATACTTCATCAACATGGGCAAGGGATGTGATCTGATGGACTTCAATAATGGGATGACTGTTGGGAACCTACCTGTTGAAGTGCAGCAGTATTACAGAAACCACGAATCTTGTGGGCTGTTTGCAGTGCTGCAGTTCAGGTGTTCCGAGAGTGGTATTCAGGTGTTCCAAGACAAAGCAGCGGTCGCTGGGGTCACACCTCATCAACAGTTGTGGTGAATGCTGTCTCATGACAAAAGCACTGCAGATGTGGTATTCAGCTGTGAGAAACACATCAAGTCAATCTGTTTTTTATTGAAACCATCCTGATGGTCAGAAGATTTTTTGAGTCTAGAATCCAGGTAAACCTCATGTGAATCATCCTTTCAAAGGTTTTACTCAAACAGCTAGTAAGTGATAATGGCCAGTAATTTTGGTCTATGTAATTGGATGGGAAGGATTTGTCACCCTTTTTAGAAAATGGCTGGATATGAACAAATTTCTATGGAGAAGGGAAAACAGCTTTAAAAAAATAACTTGAAAAAAGGCAATGCAGAACAGGAGTAAGTTCAGGAGTCCAGGTTTTGAGAACAAATGGAGAAATACTATCAGGACCTATAGCTTTCTTAGCATCGAGATTGTTCAAAATCCTTCTGACATCCTTTTAATGGAAAAACACAGAAGGCATTGAATGCAGTCTATTGAGTGCCTCCGTAGCCAGGTGGGAAGGAGCAACAGTGCGTAGCACACGCTTCTTGATTAGACCAGGGTTCGAGCCGGTCACCACCAAATAAGGAGGATGTGGAAAGGTCAGGGAATGACTACCGCATATTCCCGGAGCAATATGGCCTTAGTTGCTAATGCTCCTAAAAACCAAATAACAACAACAACAGCAGTCTATTGAGACTGGTAGGAAATGATTTACAAAGATCATCAATACACGAGTTGGAAGAAAAGTAGAATGCTAGCTGGTCAGCTTTATCTTTGGCTGAAGTGGCAATAGAACCATCTAGTTTTGATAGAGGTGGGAACAGAAATAGGCAAAAGTTGTGGCCAATGGCTTTGGCAAGCGACCAGAATGCTTGACTACTATTCGGACAATAAGCAAGTTTTCTACTCTTAGCCTGTTTGAAATCTAGTTTGGACTGATTAATAACTATTTCTACAATTGTTGTGAGCTTTGGTGTAAGCAGAAAATGAACCTGGAGATTTGGAAACAAGCCAATTACGATATGCAACAATCTTTTCTAAAACAGCCTTAGCATATTTATTGGAAAACCAATAAATAAAGATAAAGAACAAGATTTTAAGGTGGAATGTGTAATAAAGGTTGCCATCCCTAAAGAATAATTTCACTGGCACGATCTGAGCAAACATTGACATCAGAAGTTTTTAAACAATAATTTGACCAGGGAAAAGAAGAAAAGAAATCTTGCAGGTCATTCCATTTTGCATTCTTGTAAAGCCAAACAACAGGAGGCTCAGAATGCCCATAAGAGAAAGGCTCCATTGGAGAAAAGACCATCATGAAATTGTGATCTGAGGTGCCTGGAGGACCACTCGCCTCGACTATGTACTTAAAAGGGTTTTTGAGAAAAAGATCAAGCGTGTCAGCTGTGTAGTTAGGATTGTCTGATATTCTGGTAGGTAAATGAACTATCTCTATGAAGTCATTACTAATTGCAAAAGCCTCAGCATCTTGACCAGCTGGGTTCATGTGACTAGAAAACGTAAGCCAGCTGGAGTTGTGAACATTAAAATCACCAAGGAAAATTACCTCACCTTTCACTGGTGTATTCAGTAGTAAGAAAAGGTGGGGAGGGGGGACATGCTGTATGAAGTAATGAAATTTTTGGATACGTGTACACATGGCAAGAATATACCCAGCTCCCTGACATAATATGGCCTCGACAATGCCCCCTCCCCCATATACAATACTCAGACTCCCTCCAGTCACTGTCTGGCACAGTAGAGGCAACAAGATTATACACTAGCTGATCCAGAAGTCTCCTAGAGAGTTACCAATAAGTTCAGTCCAGTGTACTAACTAGCAGCTGGCTTGCGAACACCGTTTCAGAGCTGTACTCTCAAAATGTAAGGAAGATTGGATCTCACCGTGATATCCATCATAACCTCAAGACATCAATCATACTGCATGATGAAAGAGAGAGAGATGGGGAAGAGTTACCGGAGCTTTGCTCTGGAGACTAAACATCGGTTCCACCACTTCAAGCCTCCACTAAGCAAAGTGGCGGTATTGCACCAGTTGATAAAAGTCATCTACCACTTAGTATTGCCTGGTAACACGGAGGGGTGGCATTCCTCCATATGATGTGGGCAGCACACCTTGATGCTGCTTACATTGGTTTGCACCTGGGTGGCACTCGCAGTGTGCTAGGTGCCATATTTCAAGACTTGCACATGGGGGTTATACCTAGGGTTACTAAGGAAACCTTAGTATGGTACTTGAATATTTCTCACACCATCATGAAAGTGCAAACAGAGAATTTCGCAATCACAGACCGACCGAACTTTGCCAAAATTAGGTTCACATGACTTGAGTGTCACCTGAATATCAGTTCCATCAGCGTTTTAGACTCCCAGGTAGCAAGCACAGCTTGGCATAACTGAGAGGATGTCTGCAATGTCCTCAAGACCAAATTAGATTGGTCAAGCATAAACCCTTGCCTGACTAATTCTCTTCCTTTCACAAATCAATGATGTGACTGCCGTGCTGTGGAGCTATATTTAAGGATATATATAGCTCCATTCTTATCAAGATTATATCTTCTATTACTTCTTGAATTACTGACTGTTATTTTCCCAGTTCAGACATAAGCACAGAAAATAAGTGGGCAACTACAGACCTGTATTCCAACTTAACCCTTTGAACAGACCTGTATTATCTACTTCACCCTTATGATATTTCCACATCCACTCTGTACAGATCTCTCCTGAAACTAAGGATGCTCTCATTATTATAGCTAAAGATTTGACAACCTTTTTTCCAGCTGCTTTTAATATAACTGGATGCAGTCTGTCAGCACCTAATATCTGGTTTACTTTTAGCTGCAACAGTTTTTCTCCAGCTTCCTAGCACTGTGGAATTCTTCAAAATCTCTATGTTATAAGACTTCTTCCCCAGAGAACTTTAAGTGATTTACCACAATGCTCTTTCACGATCGTTTGTCCAGGACAAAGATGAAATATCAAGCATCAATCCTTAGTGCCACACTTTTTGCAGTCAGTATAAAGAAACTAACATAGAACATTCCAGCTACAGTTGACATTAACTTTATGCAGATGATCTCATGATATCTTCTCACTCAAAGAATATGTACTTGAATATTGAACACCAATTTCAACCTTGCAATAAACAAAATAGTGGTCATCGGTATTCAATAATGGTTACTGCATCTCTGAATCAAAAACCACACCAATTGATTTTTGGGAAAAGTGTAAACTCCTTCCATATTTTGCAGTACTGCTTGGAACTCAATCAATATCACTTAGCAATAATATTTGGTTCTTGAGCCTGAATCATAACTGGCTCTAAACTTACGAGGTGTGGCTATTAAATATTTCTTACATTACAAGTTATCCCCTTAAAAATAATTGCCTTTGACTTTAATTGCCTTTTTCCCCTTAAAAATAATTGCCCACACTGTTCCATATGTTTCTTCCAAGCACAGAAACATTTTTGGAAGTCTTCTATTCTATAAGCCCTTTTAATACTTCAATCGTTTCTTTCTTTCAGACATTCTTCTAAATGTCTTCAATGGACTGAAAAGGGAGTTCCCTTAAATACACTTTTCAGTTTAATGAGGGAAAAAAAGTCACAAGGCTTTTTTTCCAGTGCAAGGCTTCCACAAAGACATGTCACTTATGCAAATTTTTACGCTGTTGCAGAATCCCTGTGCTACTGTTTTGATTTGATTGGTATTGGTCATAAATCTAGAAGAGTGAAGTCTTTTCATAGACAGTTCACGTAAAAGTTTGAAATCCCATAAATTCCTGTTCCACACATTGTTCTCGCCGAAGGCTACAGAAATATGAAACACACATTAAAGAAGATCATGTATTATCAGTAGTAAATGGGATGTACATGGGGATTTCAAGATGCAGAGTTCATTCTGGGTTTACAAGACTGTTTCACTCTTTATTTGTTTTCTCTGCCTCTGGAGTGTCAGAGCAGTAGATCAGCAATGGAGGTGAGAATGGTCTCCCGAACTGAGTTGCAGACTGGAGCATACAATGTAGTAAACAGTTTGGTGTAGTGGCTATGCACTCAGTCTAGTTATTTAATAGCCACACCTTGTATATTAAAGTTTAAAAAAATTCATGAAGTTCGAGAAGCTATAGTGCACTGCAAAATACCATCTTGAAGAAACAAACTCTTGCTTCTACCACTCCATATCAAGCCAGGAATGGTCAATCAATTTATTTATTGGTCCACAAATTAAATCAGATGGAAAATAATACAGTATAGAACTCTAGCTGAGGGAGGGGTCCATTTGCCATGAAAGCTTCATTATTTGTCATTAAAATTCTAATTACTGGATATATACTGTATTATTTTCTTCCAAGTCATGGAATCCAGTACCACAGGGCCCATTTACATTTAAATCAGATGGCTTTACAAGAACTGGAAGACAAAATGATAAATGATGAGCAAAATGCCTGGCAGTCTTTTCACCTTATAGCAAATGCTTTCTTAACATTAAGAGTAAAATTTATTAACTGATAAAATTTACTAATAAAAGAACTAACTGACATTTTTATTAAAAATTACAGAAAAATGGGTTCCAGGGTTAAAAATGGGTTAAAAAAACCTTTAGTCACCCTCACCGCAATTTTTGTAGGCCAAATTTGGGCAATATTAGTGAAGAGCATGGAGGAGAGAGTTGACCAAGACATGCAGTCAATAGAGAAAAGGAAACGTAAAGAAGGTGGGATGAAGCTGTGACGGGCAACTATATCTAGTTCAAAATGCTCACGCTGACCATAAAAGACAAAGATATTCAAATGTGTGTGCATTTTTAAAGAAATTTGTTTTTGGTTTACCTGATTTTTAATCTGTGATTTTTCTAGCTTGTTGTTTACTTTGTTTTGTAACAAAGATTAATAATACCCCATTCAGGAGAGAAGTTAAATATTGTTAATAAATCTAATATAGTATTATTGCATAATTAATTTTATTTGATTTCTGAGCAAACCATTAATGCTATGAAAAATCTGAGAACATATTCAGAATCAACATGCCCAAATTCATAAACAAATTCCAAGAAGTGCAGATAAACAGACCTTTATTGCATAGTGTAATCATATTTCCCAAAAAACAGAGGACAAGGGTCACAGGACATCATGCTGGCTCTGCCTAGATGTGTGTGAGTGGTTGGCTAATGCCTCTCACTGTGAATGCTATATCCTTAAACTGCTTCATTACACAGTTTGCTTGATATAATCTGGTGTCAAAAGGATCTTACATCTGCTGTTTTCAAATTCTCTGAAAAAAATGGAACCCTAGATAATTGAGATTTTATTTATTCTTACCTCTAAAAGCTCCAGTTGTGTCTCTCAATCCAAAGAGTCCAAATATTTTTGGATATAGAAGTGCAGCAGTGACCACTACAGCAGCAATAGTTGCCAACGTGCTTGTAGAACTGCCCAAATTCAGTTCTCCAGAACTAATTGCAGAACCTGGTTCTGTTAGACTAGAAAGAAGTTTAGCGTATGGTATGCTGAAGAATGGGAGACGAAAATCAAGTCCAACCTAAAGAAAATTAAATAGATTACCAATATTATCTCTATTAAAGCCAACAACTACATTTTATAAAATTTTGTTAAGTTTACAGGTTACATAATTCCTTAGTTTCTAGTCATTAATGAGGTGTGTCGAATCACAATTACAGCTGTTCATGGTGTTTTCTGTTGTTCCTTATTTTTTTGGATCTGTCCAATCAGAGTGATAAACTGTTATAAGGCGTACTCTAGTGTAGGCAGCTTCCCTGATACAATATCACAAAAGATTATTATCCAAAATCTTTGATGCAGTTCACTTACAGGCTTGCCTGTGCTGCTTATAACTCCAAACTGATTTCTTTTAAGATCTGACGGCAAGATAAGGTAATCATCTGTCTCAAGATGCACCAGCTCCTGTTATTCAGCTATGTGCCTACCTGGTCATGCCTTGGGCTTACTATCACCTCTGGATGGACCGCCACTATAGCCGTTATTCTGACTATACATGCTTGTTTTAGTTCCTACAATATCGCTTTTTTCAAGTGGATATAATGCTGTTTACTTCTGGAATTTGGTTCTCCCTAAAAGAATTTTGCAAGGGCATTCCTGTGGTAACATTGTTTTGATTTATTTCAGGCTACATCGCAAGATCTGGTATGCTTTTTATTCGCTGTTATTGTCAATGAGTCAGTCACCACGCCGCCATTGACATAACAACGAAGAGTGTAGCATAGAAACTTTGGATTGCTGCTGTGGCCATATCTCGCCCTTTTGACTGGGGAGGAGGACTTCTCCCAATGAAACTTTGAGCATGGAACACATTCCAACTGTCTATTTCTGCATTAAACTGCTAGAACATTGAAAACTGTTTATCGACTGATACTTCCATAGGCATAACATGGCAAACTTAAACTTCTCCCCGTTATAGCTACAAGAAAACCGACTAAATATAAAAATTCCCAAGATCTCACAATATAGCTCTAAATGACATACCAGTTCCATGGCAACTTGCATTTTCTTCATAAAAGAGAAAAACTGATTTCACCATTGCTTTTTCCAATGCAAAATAAGATGGGGCTATTTGAACGATTATTTTGAGTGCTGGTCGACTATTTCCCCCTAGGTCAGCCCCCCCCCCCAAAAAAAGAAAGAAATTGCTCGGACCTTTGCTTGGAAAATTCTCGACATATCACATTGTGTGACCTATCATTATACTATACTCATTTTGTACAGTGATACTAGAAAGATTGAGACCAACCAAAACCCTCCAGCCAGACATCTCATACAACCCTAGATCTATAACATGGATATAACCATCAACAGTGAATCCACCAATTGGAGGTCAAGATCGAGCAACCTTGCTTGGTCTACCTTACTTCCTCCTTTCTTACACCCTGCTTGCCTAATGGCGGTATCTCCATCTTACCTGGGGTTGCCTTCCTTCTACATCCCCAATACTTCTGACCATTCCCTTCTCACTTAACATCTGCTCTCCCCACACTTTTTTTTTTAATTTGGTCTTCGTCCAGGAAACTCAGACAACCCCGTTGGAGACCAGCCAGAGAATAATGGGCAGCCTGGCTTACCTCCTAGTGGTGTGCTGCCATTGTTATAGTTATAGAGTGAGTGGTAGGAGAATTTAAATGTTTTAATTGTGGTAAATAGGTAGCTATAAAGTTTGAATCACTTAGATTAGAGTTAGCTGGATAGTTTTGTTATATATTATAATTGACTTATAACTTGAAGTGTAAGAGTATAGCCCAATACACATTACTATATTAGGTAGTAATGCAAACTTGGTAGTGTGGTAGTATTATTGCTGCAAAGAACATTCAAATTTTAATTATATATAATTAATAATGTAAACTTCATAGCATAACCAGTACATAGTGTTATTACAGCATTAGATATATGAGGAGTAGCATGAGAGTAATGCCTCCTATATTTTTCTTCATAAAATTTAATTCCTGCAACTATACCTTTTACATCAATTAATCCTCAATCATTAATAAAAAGTTATTTTCCACAAAGTCACCATCATTTTCTATGCACTTCCGCCATCTATGAGTCAGGTGCTGTATTCCAATCCTGTAAAAGTCCTTACTCTTGCTCTGGAAGGGGCGTCACGAACACTGTGCTTGAGCTTGTCACTGTCCAAAAAATGGGTTCCATGAAGTGCATTTTCAGCAGGCGGCTGAAGAGGTAATAGCCAGAAGGTGCAAGAGCTGGGCTATGAGAGGGGTGAGGAAGAACACTGCTCTTCACAGTATTGCAATGGCCTCCATCATGCATAGACTGGTGTGGGGGTCATGGAGAAGAAGAACCTCATTAAGGTTTTTGTCCGCTCAAATTCTACGGATGCAGGCTTTCAACTTTTTCAATGTTTCCACATATTGATCTGAGTTGATTGTGATGCCACACTACAAGAAGTCCACATGCAAGACCCCATCTTTGGTACAAAACACTGGTGCCATGACTTTACTGACAGAAGGCTCTTTTGAACTTCTTGCATGGTGAATTTTGATGATGCCAATTTATCGATGGTCTCTTTGTTTCAGGGTCATAACGGTGGATCCAGGTTTTATCACCTGTGACTAGGAGTGAAAGAAAAACCTCATACAATCGCCACTCTGCTTGATACGTATATCTGTACCATCCACCATTTTGAACTATCCATGTGCTGCACTCACGAGACCGATCACAGTTCCACTCAGTATGGTTCAACTAAAGACCACTCAGTGACACGTGAAATGATCTACGGTGCCACATTTGAAAGCAAAAAATTAGGAGGCGTTACTTCCATACTTGTCCTCATATTTTTTTAGTGTAGTATTTTTTAATTATATTGAATTTGAATGAAAATCATGCCTCAGACCAGAGCCGCACAGCAAAGGGCTCAAGTAGTAGGAGTGCCGTGACTCTGGGAAGAAGTGAGAGAGGCAGTTGTCCTCTGAATAATGACCTTATGAAATGTTCGGCTTGTTTGATGTTTGTACAGCTATCAGGAAATGGACATGATATTGCCAAGGGGGATGTGTGTGCGTGCACTCTATGTAAGGAATGCAAGGATATTAGGCTCCTCCAACTCAGTGTTCTTATGGGCCTTTATGAGAGCCTGAAGAAAAGGCCAGATGCCCTCAAAAGGAATTAAATTGGGATGATCGAGCTCTCAGCTGCCCACATTAATTGCACTTCATAAGGTAACATAGTGACAACCACCAATGCTCTGGTCCCACTAGTTGTTGTCAGTGGCTCTATTGTTAGGGAAACAGGAAATAAATTGTGAAAAAATATATGGGTGAAATAGAACCAGGGTATGTCTGCTAAGGGCAAAAGTTGATGACAAAGAGCAGATATCATCTTTTAAGAGCACAAAAGGTGATACAATTGTACATGTTGGAACTAATGACATTAAGAGTAGGAGATCTGCAGACTTACATAACAAGTAGAGAGCAATTTTGAATAAAAAGTTGCAGTTAGGGTTATTGAAATTGTCTGCAATTCTGCCTAGACACAATGACGGGAGTAGGTGATGAGATCCTTGTCAATCAATTCAGCCCTGGAGACACTGTGCAGTGCTCATGGGGTAGAATTTTTCTCAGCATGATCTGTGCCTGTTAACAGTAGACACTACTTCTACAGGGATGAGATGCACTTAAATAGAAAAGGTACAAAAATATTTGCTGATGCTATTAAAGCAGTGTTAGGTGGGTGATTCAAAAGTGATTCTTGCACTGCTTCTATTGGAATGAGCAGCAGCCTTGAAAACAAGGTGCTGGGGATTTCAAGGACTGCTGGGAGTCATCATGAAACAAGTAAAAACATGGGTTGTGTTAGTGTAATTAAGGGTAAGAACAGTTGCACATACAGGGTGTCTCAAAAATACATGACATAATTTCAGGAATGAGTTCCTCATATATAGACAATAAAAATATTTTATATCAACATAGTTCCGGAAATGCTTGGTTTCCAAGTTTTGATGGTCTGTCTATGACACTTAACTGTTCACATCACCTTATAGTAATTGTTCAAAATGTCCACCTTCTGCCTGAATACAGGCCTCACATTAACGTCTCATGGACTCACGAAGACGATGCCAAATTCCTGGCATGTTTCGTATTGTCTCACACCACAATTTGATTGCGGAGAGTTTCCACATCAGCTACCAGAGTCGAATACACCAATGACTTTAAATGGCCCCACAAGAAGAAATCTAGTGGGTTTAAATCAGGTGAGCGTAGAGGCCAGGCAGTTGGTCCACCCTCTACTTCAGGAGTCGTAGATCTTGGTCGTCCTCTGTTGGCAGAATGAGGTGTAAAGGTCCCACGTTCACAAAGGCGGTGATGGATACCTTCAAACGTTTTCCTGTCTGGACATCTTCGTTCTGGGAACCTTTTGTAGTACTAACGAAGAGCTTCCAGGGCATTGCCGTCTGCCAAACCGTACATAAAGTGCATATCCACTTGCTCCTAATTTGAGTATATGGTCGGAATGGAAAACCACCACATTCTGTCAGTACCTTGTGATGAAGGAAATAACCTGCGGGAGATAAAACATTCCGGTTAATAACTCGGGAACCACCCATTTCAGAAACTATGTTGATATAAAATATTTTTATTGTCTACATATGAGGAACTCATTCCTGAAGTTTTGCCATGTATTTTTGGGGCACCCTGTATACTTGCATGCACGCAATGTGAGTATAGTAAATAAATTTGATGAATTTGAAGTACTGGCCATGACATGAAATGCAGATACTGTTGGGATTTCAGAGATGTAGTGTCACTCAGATATAAGAGATGCAGAATTTGAAATGGGAAGTACAATGCATACAGAAAGGACAGACAGGACAGAAGGGTTATGCTCTTACTAAAGCATATGAAATCAAAGGCAGTGTGTTCAGTTGACATGGATGGCAAGTGAAATGGTGAGACAGTTTGGTATGACATAGACACTAGGAAAGAAAAAAAGGAGAGTAGGAGTGTATTATAGGCCTAACGACTCTGATGAGTACAATGAACAGCCATCATTCAGTGGTATATTGTACCACTGAATGACGGCTGTTCATTGTACTGTCATTCAGTGGTACAATGTACCACTGAATGACAGTACAATGAACAGTTGAATGACAGTTGTCGTCTTCTAACCGGCTGCTTATAGGCTACTCCAGTCGAGAAGCTATGCACCCTTGCTGGAAATGCCCCAACAGATGTGAGAAGGGAGATACAGGCAAGCACCAAACTACAAAAAGTGATGGATAATCCATTACACCCAATGTTCAAACAACAAAGACGGAAATCAAGAAGAGAATTTCTCACAGTGACAAATGAACTACTTACTACACCATCCTTGGCTTGCATTGTCAAATGGAGAGCCAGAAGTGAATATCACACTCAAGATTGGATGGCCCACAAGAAAATTACCCCTCGGACATCTGTATGGATGGAAAGTTTGGCAGTCACTCAACTGGTGTAGAACTGCCGTGGGTAGACCCAGGGACAACCTGAAGAAATGGGGTATCCAACCCCAAATTTTAACTCTGTGTGAATGTGGAGCTGAACAAACAACAAAACATCTTATCAGCTGCTCCCTTATACCTACAACTTGCAACATGCTTGACCTCTTGGAGGCAACAGCGAATGCTATTGAAGAAAGCGTTTCTGGAAAAAAATTGTGTAAAGAACTTATTCCAGGCATTTTATTTGCTTCTATGTATGTTTGTGATATTTAGCGATTTGTTTATTGACTTTTTTTTTTATCTTTGATTATATATGTTACCTAACATTTGAATATTGCTATATTTGCTTTCTTGTACGTTCCAACACAAAATAAGTAAATAAACAAATGAACAGCTGTACAGAGAAATAGAGTGCACCGGTAAATCAGAATATCTTATAATGGGGGGGGGGTTAACTTTCCTGATATTGACTGGAACTTGTGGGTTGGTCACTCATAGATTAGAAAGACAGACTTTTGTGGGTTTATTGGATGACTGTTTTTTACAGCAGCATGGTAGAGGCAACAAGAGGAAGTACCACTCTTGATCTGATTATCAGTAGCGATTATTGATGCATTAAGAATAAATAAAAATGCTGATAAAAGAGCCACTAATTGGCACTAATCACAGTGCCAATTAGTGGCACTAATCACAGATTTGGGATTTACTTAAAAGATCTAACCACAATCAAGGGTACAGGGAAGGGTTTTGCTTTCGTAAAGATGACTATAGTGGTCTCAGATAGTTTTTAAATTCTATACAGTGGGATCAACTGATAATGTTACCATCAGAAAATTCTAAATGGGAAGCCTTCAAAGAATTAATCATAGAAGCTACTAGGCTTTTCATATTAACTAAGATATTAACTTCATATTAAATAAGTTACATCAGATGAACTGATGAAACATGTGGCAGAAAAGAAAAATGCATGAAATGCGTATAAATTATTGGACAACACTGAAACCAATAAATATAAACTAGTCCATAATCAAGTCACAAAGGATGAGCGAAGCAAAGGCAGATTATGAGAAACCTTTGGCAAAGGACGCTAAAAAAAACAGCAAAGACTTTAATTATGTAAACACTAGAAGCAAGGGGATGAATGCGATTGGTCCACTCGATATCGATGGTTTGACTGTTGATCCTACCCAGGTTGTTGACAAACTGAAATACTCCTTAATTGTTTCATATTTTGAAGAGAATACCAAGTAATTCTCTTCAAATTTGGAAGAGATTACCAATTAAGTATCAAACTGGTCTTTAATTTTTCTTACAGATTTTAGATTGTAATAAAAGATTGAAATGATATTCAGTGGAAAATGAGGGAGAGCTGATTCTCCTTAAGTGCCCATGGGCACAAGAATTTAAAATTCAGCTGTATTGAATTAAAACAATACACAATATCTACAAAAAAGTGGTTTAACCACTCACCTGCATTCCATTTGAGGAAGGAAATATGTTGAGTAGCTGACGACGAATAGGTTGCTGTGCACTATTGTCAGTTTTTGGATGTCCGTAGCGATCATGCACTTCAGAAGAATACGTAGTGTCAAACTGATTTGACAAAACTGGGTATCGTGATGAGATAGCTCTCGAGGGAAAGGAAAACACCCTTCCTTGTCTGTTTCCTTCGGCACTGGAATCAGGAAGCTGCTCTAGGGTACGGCCTTCAGGTGGGGATTGTGCAGAGTGACTGTCAGTAAATATAACCTTTTCTCCTGTAGCTTCTGTAAGCATTAGCCCTGTAGAAACTATTTTCGACATTATCAACACCATTAAATCAAATATCCAAATCTTCATTTTACGTATTCTGGAGGTCTGCTCTGCAACAAAAAATAAAATAAAAAAATAATAACAAAACTAAATATTTTAAAAGGCATAAAAAAACAAAACAGCACAATTAAAATATGCATACTGTACAGTGGAACCTCTCTACAACAAACAGCACTGGGGTAGAATAAAGTGTCTGCTATAGGGAGGTGCCACTTGGCTGAGGTCAGTGTACATGTAATTAGTTTCAGTAATTCGAAAAAATGAAATTCACTGTAACTGGTTACTTAACACAGTTTTTTTTTATTGTAATTAATAAAATGTAAATGGAAAGCAGTACCATACTTTTTCTTAAGACAAAGGTGCTTTGGTGGATAACTTGACATTTGAATGGCTTATTTGGTGGGTATGCAATTAAAACATTCTCTGGACCAATGATTCAAACCAAAGCTTTAGAAATTGCTAAAGAGAAATTCTTGCTGTTGTTGCATAGTCACCAGAAAACATTGAACGTTGAATGCTGATGAAATGGTTTCTGTTTTTTTTTCTTTTTTCTTTTGCAGTTCTGGATAAAATATATATGCTTTAGAGAGGAAATATGTGCTGGAGGTAAAGTGACAAAGGAGCATCTAACTGGAATTTTGTATACAAGCATGATGGATGTCCATGAAATACTTCTTGTTATAGGCAAATCTATGAACAAAGGCATTTTAAAGGTTTGTATTTAACAAACTCAATGTACTCAATTGGAAATCAAACAATAAGGCTTGAATGACTAAGAGATAATGACAGAACAGCTGATCCAGTTGGATAAAAGAATGATTTGCCAGAATAGAAAAGTTTTTATCTCTTGTCAATGCTACTCACCCACACATTAAAATGAATAATGTTGAAGCTGCGTGTTTTCCTCCCACCATCACATCTGCTTCTCAACCACCAGATCAAGGAATAATTAAAACTATAAGGTGATATATCAATAAATGGTACTTAAACACCAGCTTTTGTAAAGTTGTTCCAAACTTTACAAAAGCATACATGTACCACATGCATTTGTGTTTCAATTAATTTTTAATAAATAATAAACTTTTATTTGTGTTATTTTTATAAAACATTAACTTTAGTAAAAAGATTAATATAAATTGCTCTGTTTAGAGTATTTCATTTTAACAGTTTCATTTTTATTGTGGATAATTAGATCATTCACTAATTTTACTCCCTATTCAACATTTTATCTCACCTAGAATTCTTTTAATGTGTTTAGGTAATCTAATGCATCAACACATTTTTTAATTTGTGTTCATGTTGCTGTTCATCCTTTTTGTTCACTTACAATGTTTAAATTCACTTACAATGTCCTTTACCTCACTGTTTATGCCTTCCACCACTACACTGGAGTCTACAGAAACAAATTTATCACCAATGAGTGAAGAATTTCCTAGTGTTCATAGCAAGCCATTAAGTACAGATGCACAGTTGCATCTGCAAAGTCACCATCAAACTAACACTCAAATCAAATCCTGCTTTGTCTCAGCAGTTTTTTTAATTGTAGAGGAGGCCCACAGTATTCCATGCTGCATAATCCACATTATAGCATGTGGTACATGTATGCTTTTGTAAAGTTTGGAACAACTTTACAAAAGCTGGTGTTTAAGTACTATTTATTGATATATCACCTTATAGTTTTCATTATTCCTTGATCTGGTGGTTGAGAAGCAGATGTGATGGTGGGAGGAAAACACGCAGCTTCAACATTATTCATTTTAATGTGTGGGTGAGTAGCATTGACAAGAAATAAAAACTTTTCTATTCTGGCAAATCATTCTTTTATCCAACTGGATCAGCTGTTCTGTCATTATCTCCTAGTCATTCAAGCCTTATTGTTTGATTTCCAGTTGAGTACATTGAGTTTGTTAAATACAAACCTTTAAAATGCCTTTGTTCATAGATTTGCCTATAACAAGAAGTATTTCATGGACATCCATCATGCTTGTATACAAAATTCCAGTTAGATGCTCCTTTGTCACTTTACCTCCAGCACATATTTCCTCTCTAAAGCATATATATTTTATCCAGAACTGCAAAAGAAAAAAAAAAAAAAAAACAGAAACCATTTCATCAGCATTCAACGTTCAATGTTTTCTGGTGACTATGCAACAACAGCAAGAATTTCTCTTTAGCAATTTCTAAACCTTTGGTTTGAATAATTGGTCCAGAGAATGTTTTAATTGCATACCCACCAAAAAGGCCATTCAAATGTCAAATTATCCACCAAAGCACCTTTTTAAGAAAAAGTATGGTACTGCTTTCCATTTACATTTTCCCATTACTGTTTTAACAATGTTTCGTGATTTTTAATAATTGTTACTGCTGAAGTCTTTCCAATTTTTAAATGACCAGCTAACTTACAAACTCTGCACTTTTCTTTTCTAGGATATTCTATCACTTAGATTACGAGAAATCTTTGGCAAAAGATGCTAAGAAAAACAGCAAGGATTTCTTTACTTATATAAACTCTAAATGGAAGGGGATGAATCTGATTGGTCCACTTGATATCGATGGTTCCATTGTTGATGATCCTGCTCAGATAGCAAACAAACTGAATGAGTATTTTGCATCTACATTCACACGTGAGGAATTATTAAGGTTTGAAAATTGCAGAAGGTTATCAAATTGTAGCAAGATACTTAATGATTTTGTAATTACTGAGAGCAAAGTGGAAGAGAAATTGTTGAAGTTAAACGTAAGAAAAGCACCTGGGGTGGATGGGATCTATCCAGTTATATTAAAGGAGGCGGCAAAGCAACTAAGCAAACCCTTAGCCATAATTATGAGAGCATCCTTGGACTCGGGGGAGTTCCCGGCGGACTGGAGATGTGCAAATGTATCCCTAATTCACAAAGGAGGATCGAAGGGTGACACGAGTAATTACAGACCAGTTAGTTTAACTTCTGTTCCGGGTAAAATAATGGAGTCACTGGTTAAAGATGCATTGCAGGATAATCTAGACAAGACTGCAGCAATAATTCAGACACAGCATGGGTTTGTTAAGGGAAAGTATTGTCGGACAAATTTGATTGGCTATTATGATGTGGATACAAAGGAACTGGATGCAAAAAATAATTTTGATATCATTTACTTGGATTTCAGGAAAGCTTTTGACACTGTTGTGCATGGAAGACTACTGTACAAATTGGAGCAGAATGGTATTAAGGGTAAATTGCTACAATGAATAAAAGGATGGTTGAGTGGGAGAAGACGGAGGGTAGTAATCAATGGGTGCTGCTCTTCGTGGACTAATGTTATTAGTGGAGTTCCACCGGGTTTGGTCCACTGTGTTTTCTATATTTATCAATGATATTGATAAAGGTATATCAGGCTTAGTGTCGAAGTTTGCAGATGATCCAAAGGTAGGAAGGGTTGTTAGTCACAGTAATGGCAGTGTGCTACTGCAACAGGATCTATAAAATTTGGGCAGATGGGCTGAGCAGTGGCAACTGAAGTTTAACATTGACAAATGCAAAGTACTGCATATGGGAAGAAGTAACCCCAGAGAAACATACCAACTGTGTAGTACTACACTTAAGGTGGTAGAAAATGAAAAAGACCTGGGAGTAATTGTGCAGTCAGATATGAAGTTTTCTGAGCAATGCAGATAGGCTGCCAGGGCAGGTCATGGGGTTTTGTCAATGATATACAGGAATTTTGTTAACAGGGAAAAGGTTATTATCCCTTTGTATAAGTCAATGGTTAGGCCATGCCTTGAGTACTGCATTCAGGTCTGGAGGCCTAATTTTAGGAAGGATGTACAGTTGCTAGTCCCTCTGTATGATATGGTCAGGCCACACCTTGAGTACTACATACAGGTTTGGAGGCCTTATTTTAGGAAGGATGTAGATTTGCTTGAGCATGTACAGAGAAGGGCAACAAGATTAGTGAGGGGAATGAAAGGATCCTCTTATCAAGAGAGGCTTAAGTTCTGCAAATTGCAGCAGCTGGAGACTAGGCACCTGCGAGGTGATCTGATTTAGGTGTATAAGGCTTTGAATGGGTTGAGCACGCTGCATTCTGATGGTATTCTTCCACTTGTTCAGATTACAAACCTAAGGGGGCATAAATTCAAATTGAGGAAAGACAGATGTAGAATAGATGTGCAGAAGTTTACCTTTAGCCAGCAGGTGGTTAATTGCTGGAACAAACTTCCATCTGTCATGGAAGTTGATAGGTTAAGAGGTATTGCTCAAAACATCAAAGGCAGATATTGTTGGGATATCAGAGACGTGGTGTCACACAGAAATAAGGAATGCAGAACTGGAATTTGGGGAGTACAACGTCTACAGAAAGGATAGACTGGATAGGAAGGGAGGGGGGGTTATGCTATTAGTTAAGAAATACATAAAATCCAAGGAAGTGAAGCCAGTAGACATCGCTGGACAGTGCAGTGTCGAGTCAGTTTAGTGTGACATAAGCATGGGGAGATCAAAATTGAGAGTAGGAGTGTGCTATAGGCCTAATGACTCTGATGAGTATAATAAGATACTGTACAGGGAAATAGAGTGGGCCAGTAAATCAGAGAGTCTTATAATGGGAGATTTTAATTTCCCAGATATTGACTGGAATTTGGGGGCTGGTCACTCACACACTAGCAAGGCTTTTGTGGATTTATTGGATGATTGTTTTCTACATCAGCATGTTTAGGAGGCAACTAGAGGGAAGAATACTCTTGATTTGATTATCAGCAGTGATTCTTCATGCATTAAGAATCTGCAGATAAATGAACCACTAGGTGGCAGTGATCACAGTGTGCTGAAGTGGGATTTACTCAAAGAGGTAAATACCATTAGGGGTAAAGGGAAGGGTTATTGCTTTCGTAAAGGCGACTACGATGGACTGAGACAGTATTTAAATTCTATACAGTGGGACCAACTGATGATGTTACCAACAGCAAATGCAAAATGGGAAGCATTCAAAGAACTTATCTTGGAACCTACTAGGCTATACATACCAACTAAAAAATATTGTTCAAGGTTTAGGCCTAAATGGATGTCAGATGAACTGATGAGGCATATGGCAGAGAAGAAACATGCATGGGATACATAGGTGCCTCCGTAGCCAGGTGGGAAGGAGCAGCAGTGCGTAGCACACGCTTCTTGATTAGACCGGGGTTCAAGCCCGTCACCACCAAATACGGAGGATGCGGAAAAGCATCCTCCGTATTTGGTGGTGAGGGAATGACCACCGCATATCCGGAGCAATATGGCCTTAGTTGCTAATGCTCCTAAAAAAAAAAAAAAAAGAAAAAAATGGGATACATACAAATTAACACGTGACACAGAAGCCTATGATAGATACAAGTTGATCTGTAACCAAGTTACAAAGGAGGTAGTAGTAGTAGTAGTAGTAGTAGTGGCATGTGATGCAAGAAAGCAAATGTATGAGCCTATGCAGCATCACCCAAAAAAAAAAAATCACACCATTCCCTCCAAATGCCTGTCCAGTTCCTCCTTAAATTTATTCAACCTATCAACTTCCACAACGACAGATGGAAGTTTGTTCCAGCAATTAACCACCCGCTGGCTAAAGGAAAATTTCCGCACATCTAATCTACATCTGTCCTTTCTTAATTTGAATTTATGCCCCCTTAGGTTCGTAATCTGAACAAGTGGAAGGATCCCATCAGAATTCAGCGTGCTCAACCCATTCAAGGCCTTATATACCTCAATCAGATCACCGCGCAGGTACCTAGTCTCCAGCCACTGCAATTTGCAGAACTTAAGCCTCTCTTGGTAAGAGGATCCCTTCATTCCCCTCACCAATCTTGTTGCCCTTCTCTGTACACGCTCAAGTAAATCTACATCCTTCCTAAAATGAGGCCTCCAGACCTGTACGCAGTACTCAAGCCGTGGCCTGACCATTGCCTTATACAGAGGGATAATCACCTCCCTTTCCCTGCTAGCAAAATTCCTATATATCATTGACAAAACCCCATGACCTGCCATGGCAGCCTGTCTGCATTGCTCAGAAAACTTCATATCTGCCTGCACAATTACTCCCAGGTCTTTTTCATTTTCTACCACCTTAAGTGTAGTACAGTACCACACAGTTGGTACGTTTCTCTGGGGTTACTTCTACCCATATGTAGTACTTTGCATTTGTCAAGGTTAAACTTCAGTTGCCACTTCTTAGCCCATCTGCCCAAATTATCTAGATCCTGTTGCTGTAGCACACTGCCATTACTGTCATTAACAACCCTGCCAACCTTTGTATCATCTGCAAACTTCGACATTAAGCCTGATATACCTTCATCAATATCATTGATAAATATACAAAACAACAGTGGACCTAACACCAAACCCTGTGGGATTTCACTAATAACATTAGTCCAAGAAGAGCAGCACCCATTGATTACCACCCTCTGTCTTCTAGCACTTAACCATCCTTTTATCCATTGTAGCAACTTACCCTTAATACCATTCTGCTCCAATTTGTACAATAGTCTTCCATGCGCAACAGTGTCAAAAGCTTTCCTGAAATCCAAATATGTGATATCAAAATTATTTTTCGCATCCAGTTCCTTTGTAACCACATCATAATATCCTATCAAATTTGTCAGACAAGTCTTTCCCTTAACAAACCCATGCTGTGTCTGAATTATTGCTGCAGTCTTGTCTAGATGATCCTGCAATGCATCTTTAACCAGTAACTCCATTATTTTACCCGGAACAGAAGTTAAACTAACTGGTCTGTATTTACTCATGTCACCCTTCGATCCCCCTTTGTGAATTGGGGATACATTTGCACATCTCCAGTCCGTGGGAACCGCCCCTGAGTCCAAGGATGCTCTCATAATTATGGCTAAGGGTTTGCTTAGTTGCTTTGCCGCCTCCTTTAATATAACTGGATAGATCCCATCCACCCCAGGTGCTTTTCTTACGTTTAACTTCAACAATTTCTCTTCCACTTTGCTCTCAGTAATTACAAAATCATTAAGTATCTTGCTACAATTTGATAACCTTCTGCAATTTTCAAACCTTAATAATTCCTCACGTGTGAATGTAGATGCAAAATACTCATTCAGTTTGTTTGCTATCTGAGCAGGATCATCAACAGTCGAACCATCGATGTCAAGTTGACCAATCAGATTCATCCGCTTCCTTTTAGAGTTTATATAAGTAAAGAAATCCTTGCTGCTTTTCTTAGCATCTTTTGCCAAGGATTTCTCGTAATCTGCCTTCGCCTGCCGAACCTCCTTTGTGACCTGATTACAGATTAACTTATATCTGGCATAGGCTTCTGAGTCGCTTGATAATTTATATGCATCCCATGCATTTTTCTTCTCTGTTACGAGTCTCATTAGTTCATTTGACAACCATTTAGGCCTAAACCTTGAACAATATTTCTTAATAGGTATGAAACTTTTAGTAGCTTCCATGATTAATTCCTTGAATGCTTCCCACTTAGAATTTACTGTTGGTAACATCGTCAGTTAATCCCACTGTACAGAATTTAAAAACTGTCGGAGACCACTGTACTCGCCTTTACGGAAGCAAAAACCCTTTCCTTTACCCCTGATGGTAATTAAATCTTTAAGTAAATCCCACGTCAGTACACTGTGATCACTGCCACCTAGTGGTTCCTTTATCTGCAAATTCCTAATACATGAATGATCACTACTGATAACCAGATCGAGAGTATTACTTTCTCTGGTTGCCTCTCGAACATGCTGCTGCAGAAAACAATCATCCAATAAATCCACAAAAGTCTGACTAGTGTGTGAGTGCCCAACCCACAAGTTCCAGTCAATATCTGGGAAGTTAAAATCCCCCATTATAAGACATTCCGATTTACTAGCCCACTCTATTTCTCTGTACAATTGTTCAATTGTACTCATTCAAGTCATTAGGCCTGAACTTGGCCTGTTATAACGTACGATCACTCATCGGTGAAGACAGGATATTAGAGCTGGAAAAGGAATTAGAAAATGTGAATTGGAATATCATCGGTTTGCTGAAACAAGAAGAAGAAATGAATCACTTATAAGTTTATCAAGTGGAAATCTGCTGTACACCAATGGAAACAGTGAAAGGAGTGAAGGTGGAGTTGGGTTTCTGGTCCATAAAGATTTTAAAAACAACATTTTGGAATTCAAAAGTACATCACCAAGGGTGTCAAGACTAATACTCAAGATTTCTAAGAGGTAGAAGCTAAAGATTATAATGATTTATGCACCAACATCGAGCCATGATGATGAAGAGGTTGAAGAAATGTACACTGAAATTGAGAGTCTTCTAGATGAGCAGAAAACCCACTACATTATTATTATGGGGGACTTCAATACTAAGGTTGGAAAAAGGCAAAACAGCGCAGAAAGAGGAACTATAGGAAATTTTGGAATTGGTGAAAGAAATAAAAGAGGTGAAAGACTTGTGGAATTTGCAGAATCTCAAGGACTGTCAGTAATGAACACTTTTTTCAAGAAAAGGGTGAACAGAGAGTGGACATGGAAGAGTCCAAATGGATTAACAACTAATGAAATCGACTTCATCCTCACTAACAGAAGATATATTGTGAATGATGTTACCGTCCTGAATAACGTAAATGTTGGAAGTGATCACAGAATGGTAAGATGTACACTTGATATAGATGTAGGAAAGGAAAGGAAAAAACTGACTCGAGTAAATAATACAAAGGTCTTTGAAATAACAGAGGAGGAGAAAAAGCAGTATGTACTGGAACTTAAGAACAAGTTTGAGCTTCTGCAGACTGCTCAGGACCAAGATATCGACGAGGAATATTACAACTTTCTGAAAGTGATAAAGCCCAAGAAACCTATAGGGAAACAGAAATCCAAAGAAGAAAAAATTAGTCAAGAAACACTTGTCATGATGAACCAAAGACGACAAATGAAGAGCAAGAAAAACACTTACAGGGAGAAAATTGAGTATACGGAGTTATGCAAAGCCATTCGAAAGAGACTCAGAGAGGACATAAGAAGATTTAACACAAGAAAAGTAGAACAAGCATTAAGGGAAAACAAAGGATTTAAATCAGCAGCCATGAGCAGCAATACAGAAAGACAAATGATACTGAAACTGAAGAATAGCGATGGTGTACTTATAAACAGCAGAGAAGGCATAATTCAATAGCAGAAGACTACTATAGAGAATTATACAAGTAGCGAGGGAATGATACCAGCAGTGGGGAAGATGGATTGCAAAGTAGCAACACATACGACATACCCGATATTCTTCCTGATGAGGTAGAACATGCATTGAAGAAAATGAAGAATCAGAAAGCCCCGGGGGAAGATGAAGTTACTGTAGAGTTGTTAAAATTGGGAGGAAGAGACATAACACAAAAACTGGCAAGGCTCTTCACAAAGTGCATTAGAAAAGGTGTGAGGCCTAAGCAGTGGAATAATGCAATCATAGTTTTGCTGCATAAGAAAGGAGATAAATCAGAAATTTGAAATTATAGACCAATTAGCTTGTTATCCCATATCTACAAGTTGTTCACAAAGGTCATTACTAACAGAGTAGAAAGAATACTTGATGAGAATCAACCGAAAGAGCAAGCTGGCTTTAGGACAGGATTCTCAACTATTGATCACCTTCACGTAATATCACAGCTAATGGAGAAAGCAAATGAATATAAAACGCCATTATGCCTGGCATTTGTGGATTATGAAAAGGCATTTGACTCCATACAGCATAAGGCAATGTTTCGGGCACTGGAAAGACAAGGCATAGATACTCCATATATTATGGTTTTGAAGAAAATATATGAGAGTGCTACATCCTTTATTAGACTAGACAAAGACAGTAGCAAATTTAAAATCGAGAAAGGAGTTCGACAAGGAGACACAATATCTCCGAAGCTGTTTACTGCTGCCCTTGAGGAAGCTTTCAGAAGATTAAACTGGTCGCAGAAAGGAGTCAATGTAAACGGAGAGTACCTAAACCATTTACGATTTGCAGATGACATTGTGGTCATAAGCCACGATCCCAAAGAATTGGAGGAAAATCTTAATCAGTTATGCACAGTTATTAAGGATTTTGGACTAAAGATGAATATGGTTAAAACAAAAGTAATGATGAACAAGTATGCCACGGAAAGGGAAATAATGATTGAAGGAGCAGTAATTGAAAAGGTGGAGTCATATACTTATCTGGGACAAGTTATTAGCTGTAATAATGATAAATGGCTGGAAGTCAAGAGAAGAATAAATTTTGGATGGATAGCATTCAGGAAATATAGTCACATACTGAAGAGCAATATCCCAGTTTGTCTGAAACGTAAAATAATGAATCAATGTATACTCCCCACCATGACTTATGGAAGTGAAACTTGGGCACTCACCAAAAGAATGGAAGAGAAGCTAAGAACTACACAGCGAAGAATGGAACGAATTATGTTGGGAATCAGACTGTTAGATAAGAAGAGAAACACATGGATTAGGCAGCAAACTCAAGTAAAGGACATTCTTATCAAAACTAAAGAACTAAAATGGTCTTGGGCAGGACACATAGCTCGAAGACATGATGACAGATGGACTAAGAAAATAACAGAATGGTACCCAAGAGGAGCTAGAAGAAAACCTGGAAGACAAAGGCGGAGATGGATAGATGAAATTCATGAGTTTTTGAGTAGTAAATGGATGGCCAATGGATGGCCTTTATCCTACATTGGATTGAAAATGGCTGATGATGATGATGATGAACACACTCCTACTCTTATTTTTGCTTTCGCAGTGCTTATGTCACACCAAACTGACTCAACAGTGCACTGTTCATCTATATCAACTGGATGCACTTCTTTTGATTTTATGTTTTTCTTTATTAACAGCATAACACCTCCTCCGTTCCTATCCTGTCTATCCTTTCTGTACACATTGTATCCCCAAATTCCAATTCGGCATTCCTTATATCTGTGTGACACCACGTCTCTGCTATCCCAACAATATCTGCCTTTGATGTCTTGACCAACACTTCAAATTCATCAAATTTATTTACTATACTTCTAGCATTGGTATACATGCAAGTATACATGCACCTATTCTTATTCTTAATTACTCTTACACATCCCATATACCCACCTGTTTCACGATGACTGCCATCCGTCCCTGAAACCCCCAACACCCCTCGCTCCAGGTCGCTACTTATTCAAATAGAAGTCGTGCAAGAATCACCTTCACCTCTGCCTACGGCTACTGTTAAACTATTAGTCCTTGTATCCCCCCAAGCTATCAGTTTTCCGACCCACCTAACACTGCCTCGATAGCATCAGCAAATATTCTTGCACCCTTTGTATTTAAGTGTATCCCATCCCTGTAGAACCAGTCTCTCCTGTTAACAAGTACAGACCAGACTGAAAAAAATTCTATCCCTTGAGCCTTGCACAATCTTTCCAGGGCCGAATTGATCGACAAGGCTCTCATCATATACTCCCTCCTATCGTGTCTGGGCAGAATTGCAGACACTTTCAACTTCAACCCTAATTCACGGCTTTTTTTCATCAGTGACCTGTACTTGTTAAGTAATTCTGCCGGTCTCCTACTCTTAATATCATTAGTGCCAACGTGTACAACTATATCACCTTTTGTGCCCCTAAAAGATGATATCTGCTCTACAACGTCATCAACCTTTGCCCCTGGCAGACATACCCTGGTCCTGTTCCACCTATCCTTTTTACAAAGGATGTTCCCCGTTTCCCTGACAACAGAGTCACCAACAACTACTAGTTCCTTTGGGACCAGCGCAATCTGCCTTGGGGGTTGCCGCTGTGTTGCGTGATGACCAAGTGCAAGCTCTGGCGTTGATGTGGGCAGCTGAGAGCCTGATGGGCCCCTCAATTTAGATCTTTCGAGGGCATCCACCCTGTCCTTCAAACTCTCATATAGGCCCATAACAACGCTGAGTTGTCGCCTGATTTCCTTACACTCCTTACATAGCGCACACACAAAGATATCCCCCATGGCAATATCATGTTCCGTTCCAGATAGTTCGGCAAACATTTCACAAGTGGCACATTTTTTTAGGCTGTGATGCGTTGGAGAATCGCCCCCCTCAGTTCTCCCCCGAGTCACAGCACTCCTGCCACTTTGTGCCCGTTGCTTTGCTGCTCTTGTTTGGGGCATGATATTTAAAATTAATAAGATCAATAAATTAAATTAAATTAAATGTCAATACTACGCTATCTAATAGAAACAGTGAAGCGTATTACTGTTTCTATAATTATACGTTAGAGCTACCTAGCTACCTCAATTAAAAATTTAAATTCCCTATCACTATATACAAAAAACAATGCCTGCAAGATTCGAACAGACTAACGGTTTTATAAAGTATTACGTATATCTACAAAAACTGTTTATATAAATTAAAATAAAAATAACCAGCATAATTAGAACTATAAGACTACGTATTAAGTACAATATAAAATAACAATTATGTAAATAAAAAGCAAAACTTATCGTTTTTTTCAGAGCCTGTAAATCGCAGCTGTATTTTCTAAAGAGAGTCAGCGCTCTCTCCTAGGCAGGTGAAGGCAGATTACAAGAAATCTTTGGCAAGGGATGCAAAGAAAAACAGCAGAGTTCTTTACTTATGTAAACTCTAGAAGGAAGGGGATGAATCAGATTGGTCCACTTGATATCGATGGGTCAACTGTTGATGATCCTGCTCAGGTAGCTAACAAACTAAATGAATATTTTGCATCGACATTCACACATGTGGAGTTATTTAGCGAGGGGAAAGCCAGGGGTGTATTCAACTCTAGCAGTAAGCTAGAGAATCTTGTAGTAACTGAGAGTAAAGTGGAGGAGAAATTGTTGAAGATAAACACAAGAAAGGCACCCGGGGTGGATGGGATCTATCCAGTTATATTAAAGGAGGCAGCAAAGGAAGTAAGCAAACCCTTAGCCATAATTATGAGAACTTCCTTGGACTCAGGGGACGTACCCACAGACTGGAGATGTGCAAATGTCACCCCAATTCACAAATGAGGATCAAAGGCTGACACAAGTAATTATAGACCTGTGAGTTTAACTTCTGTTCCAGGAAAATTAATGGAGGCACTAGTTAAAGAAGCACTGCAGGATCATTTAGACAAGACTTCAGCTATAGCTCGGACACAGCATGGTTTTGTTAAGGGGAAGTCTTGCCTGACCAATTTGATTGGATACTATGATGCAGTCACAAAGGAACTGGATGCAGGGAATAACTTTGATATTATATACTTGGATCTTAGAAAGGCTTTTGACACTGTTGCACATGGAAGACTGCTGCACAACTTGGAGCAGTGTGGCATTGGAGGCAAATTGCTGCTGTGGATAAAGGGGTGGCTGAGGGGGAGAAGACAGAGGGTGGTAATCAATGGACACTGCTCATCGTGGACTAATGTTATTAGTGGAGTCCCTCAGGGCTCAGTGTTAGGTCCATTATTGTTTTCTGTATTCATAAATGATATTGATGAGGGTATATCAAGCTTAATGTCGAAGTTTGCAGACGATACAAAGGTAGGCAGGGTTGTCAAGGACACTACTGACACTATCCTGCTGCAACAGGATCTGGAAAGGTTGAGCAGATGGGCTGAGAGGTGGCAAATGAAGTTTAACATTGACAAATGTAAAGTACTACACATGGGAAACAGCAACCCCAGAGCAACGTATCAACTCTGTAGTACTACACTGACAGTGGTAGAGAATGAAAGGGACCTGGGGGTGGTTGTGCAGGCAGATATGAAGTTCTCTGAGCAGTGCAGATGGGCTGCAAGAGTAGCTCATGGTGTATTGTCAATGATATATAGGAATTTTTCTAGCAGGGATAAGGAGGTGATTATTCCCTTGTATAAGGCAATGGTCAGGCTACACCTAGAGTACTGTATACAGGTCTGGAGGCCTCATTTCAAGAAGGATGTAGAGCTGCTGGAACGAGTACAGAGAAGGGCAACAAGATTAGTAAATGGAACAAAGGGGTGCTCTCACGAAGAAAGGCTTAAGTTTTGCAAATTACAGTGTGTGGAGACTAGGCACCAGCGAGGTGATCTGATAGAGGTGTATAAAGCCTTGAATGGTTTGAGCATGCTCAATGCTGATGGGATTCTTCCTCTCGCTCAGAATAATCACCTGAGAGGGCATAAATTCAAATTGAGGAAAGACAGATGTAGGATAGACGTGCGGAAATTTGCCTTTAGCCAGCGGGTGGTTGGTTGGTGGAACAGACTTCCATCCCTTGTCGCGGAGGTTGATAGCCTAAATAAGTTTAAGGCTCAGCTGGACAGGTATTTTGAACAAACAGAGGGGTGAAGTGGAAGTGGTTCTTTTTTGGTTTTTTTTTTGGCTGATGCTGCATAAGCTTCTTGCATCAAATGCCTCTACTAATGCTAATGCTAACGTTACTTAAATAAATTTAAGCAGGAACTAGACAAACATTTAGAGGGAATGGTTGTGTGAATTTTTTCTTTTTTTTGGCTGATGCTGCATAAGCTCATACACTAGCTTTTTTGCATCACATGTCACTACTACTACTACTACTTCTTTGTCACTTCTGTACACATTGTACACCCCATATTCAAATTAAGCGGTTATAGCTGATTAATTGCTGGAACAAACTTCCATCTGTCATTGTGGAAGTTGATGGGTTAAATAAATTTAAGGGGGAACTGGACAAACATTTAGGGGGATTTGTTTTGTAAATTTTTTTTTTTTTTTGGCTGATGCTGCATAAGCTCATACACTTGCTTTCTTGCATCACATGCCACTACTGCTACTACTTCTACTTTTTCTTTCAAAGTTAACTGCTTTCCAAATATACTCTAGTACAGTATGAGTATGTAACTGTAATTCTTACCTGGGCCAGGAACTCTGCACAGAATTTCACAATTGTCCAGAATCTGTCCACTTGAAATTTACTGCAGTACTGTTACAACCACACACTTTAAGGCAGCATTTCTCAAACTGTGTTCCGTAAGATGTGAACAAGTGTTCCGCGAAAAATTGTAATTAATAATTAAAAATAAATCAATAAATAAATAAATTTTGCATATTTGTAGTGTACACCACTTTTGTATCATTATAATACTTAACATAATTTTTTTTTTAGTTATTAATATACTGACATAGACTAATAATCAAATAGACCGTGAAACACTTTATTTTTGCAGGCTTTGCATAGAGAAGTATGCATAGAGGTAATGACATCTACAAAAAAGTAGCAATGTGGTGATCTATTATGCCATTCATGTGCGATTTATCCTAGAGTACACAGGTTGAAGGAGAGGAGGAAGCAAACCGATATCATAACCAAACTCACTTCCTTGTATAAATTTTTTTTTTTGATAATTATTAGTATTTCGAAATATTATCATTAAAATGTGTCCATGGATTTGTGGTTGAAAAAAGGAACTTTAAAAAGAGAAACAAAGTACTTCTAGTAGTGCAACTGTGGTTGATGAAAACAAATACAATATTGTCACACTTCAAAGTGAGGATGAAAAATCACAGCCTTTTGTTTCCCAAATATCCAAAGTGAAAACACAGGAACCAACTAATAAAAGACCAAAACGAAAGTATAATGACAGTTATTTGAGTTTCAGCTAAAATAAAGATGCTCCTGATGCACAATGCATCATATGTAATCAAATATTAGCAACAGTTCTTTGGCTTCCAATAAACTTGTGTTTCGTAAATGTTCCGTGAATATGTTGTGATATGAAAAGTGTTCCGTGACTAAAAAAGTTTGGGAAACGCTGCTCTAAGGAAACAAAATCAAGCCTTACGGAATAAATAGATGGTAGCGGCAGATATGTGAGTCGGTTTTTTTACACTCTGAAGATCCAGCCATACCAGATGTTTAGTGGTGATAGACTATGGGGCTGTTTCAATCAAAGTGTCTGATTAAGTTTGATTTAGAGTTTTATCAATGTAGCATGCATTGCTAGAGGACTAATGCATTTGCATTAGAGTCCTTTGTAGAGTGTTGATTTTTTAAAGAAATTTATTCTACAGTATTACAACTGTATTCTCACATTCACCCAAAACTCTCTCCTTTCTCAGCAACAACATCTCTCATGTTTACAATTTTATTGCCTTGTTAAGTGATGTGTATGTTTAGTTTCACCTATGTGACATATGAGAAACAGTATGCTGCTGTCAAATTTTGTTTCCATCTCAAGAAAACATCAGCTGAAGCATACAAAATGTTAAGAGGCTCATGGTGAATCTACGCTTCCATATAGCACAGCTCACAAGTGTTTTAAAATGTTTAAAGATGAATGCAATCAATCACAAAAATAGGTGATCATGGAGCTCCAACCACCATTGTCACCAGAGAAAGCATAAACACTGCTTCTGTAATCACGAGGGATGATCGTCATATAGTAGTCAGGCAACTGGCAGAGATGTCGAGAATATCTGTAGGAAGCAGGCATGGATCATTTGTATGACACGTGTTTGTGCACACAGGGTTCCAAGACTAGACACCTGAGCAACAGCAAGTTGGCATGAGGTTTGTCAGGAGCTTCAACAGATGATTACTTAAGATGGTGAGTTTCTGCATGAGGTGATAACGCCGGGTAGGACATGGCTTCATCATTTTGACCCAGGAAGTCTACGTCCTTGCCAAACCAAAAAAAGCAAAATTTGTGGCTTCTGCAGGAAAGGTTATGGTCATCTCTTTTTTTTTTTTTTTTTTTCTGACATTCAAGCATTCAAGGGATGGTTTCCCAGTATGTCATAGGACTGTTATGGGACCTTACTACAGAACTGCACCACATTTGTCGCAAATGACCACAACCATACACAGGTGGGTGCATGCTGCATCATGACAATGCAAGATCTCACATTGCTCAGACTGTCATCGAGTACTTAGAGAGCATTAATATCAAATATGTTCCTCATCTGCCCAATAGCCTTGGCCTTGCACTCTATTTTTTTTTTTAATTTAAAAAATTAAAGGAGTTGCGATGAAAACATTTCCAGTCATCAGAAGTTGTAAAGACATCGAAGGCAATTCTCAAACACATGACAAAAAATTGCTTCCACCATGTCTTTTGAAGAATAACAGAAACATTGAAGTGAGTACATTTCAATAAATGGCGACTACTTTGAAAAGAACCATCAAAATATGGAAGATTAATAAAGGTAAGTTGTGAAAAAAAAATTATAATCATTCTTTATTGAACAGCCCTTGTGCAACCCTGACCACAACAAATATGGTTACAACCTTGTCCCTTGTTTTGTTTCAAAGCAAGTGAACAATCACAAAAATCATACATTTGCTATTGAGCTATACAGTTTGAGAAAGCAGCAATTTAACTCACTGTGATCCACTCACATCTGGTATGGGCTTGGCACACCCAGGGTCCTGAGCTGGATATCATCATTCTTCTCTTTCTTGGTGATTCCTTTCTACCTCTCTCTCTCTTTCTCAGGGTAGCTCAGGAGTTTTTTTTTTTTTTTTTTTGGCTGCTGCAGCATAAGCCTCAGGCTTCCTTGCACCATATAGCTAATAATAATAACAATAATAATGTGCAGTGCCGCCAGTAAGCGAAATCAAATTTGCCGCCCCAAAATATTTCAATTAAAAAATAAAATAAGGCTTAAATAATTATTATTAATTTATTGAAAAAGAGGAGAACTACAACATATCTCACAGACAGTATAATGAAACAACAAACAACAATAACAAAATCATTCTGAAATTCTGGAAATAAACTTTAAATTCTAAATAGCAGTTGTACTCTATCACAATAATAAAATAAAAGGAAAATTAGGTTAAAAAAATTAAGCAAATTTATGTTCTCTTGCTTTAAGAGATGCAAATTTATTAATTATTTCATTTATGTTTATTTGTTCCAAAAGATTATTTTCTATTGAAATTATTGCCAAATTAGAGAGTCGTTGTTGAGACATTGTCGATCGTAAATATTTTTGATTAATTTTAATTTTGAAAAACTCCGTTCACCCATGCCAACGAAAACTGGTAAACTTATTATTATTATTAGCCATAAGGTGCAAGGAAGCCTGAGGCTTATACTGGACCAGCAAAAAAAAAAAAAAAAAAAAAATTGATTTACCCTGAGAGAGAGAGAAGTAAAAAGGAAATCAAGAAAGAGAAGAATGATGATATCCAGCTCAAGACCCTGGGTGTGCCAAGCCCATACTCACCAGATGTGAGCCCCTGGGGTTGTATTAGCATTAATAGTGGCATATGATGCAAGAAGGAAAGCTTTTACAGCATCAGCCAAAAAAAAAAAAAAAAAGGTAAAAGAACCCACTTCATATTCACCTCTTCATTCGCTCCAAAGGTTTGTCCAGTTTTCCTTGAATTTATTTAAGCTATCAACTCCTTGAGCAGACCGGGGTTCAAGCCCCTGACTGCTAAATACCGTCGATCTCCCAACCCGCAATGGACCAGCGTGGTATATTATGGTCCATTTCCCTCAACATTAATTCTTGAGGAGGCTTCCATCCTGCAGTGGGTTGATAATGGCTGCAGTTTACTTTTTTTAACTTTTAATCCCTATGGCTCTTAATTTGTGCTTACCAGCAGCACTAATTGGTTTAATTGCCTGAAGGCCAGAGGTGTGAACAATGCGTTCCCAGTAAGACCACTCATAGTCCGTTAGTTATATGGATATTTTCTTCGTTCTACGGAAACTATTTTCAAAGGGAATTCCGTTGCACAAGGTAATGGTTAGGCGGCATCTTGCATAATGTATACAGGTCTGGAGGTCTCACTTTAGAAAGTGATGTAGATCTGCTGGAATGGGTGCAAAAAAGGGTAACCAGATTGGTTATGGGAACAATTGGGTGCTCTTATCTAGATAGGCTTCACTTCTACAAATTGCAGCTTCTACAGCCAGAACTTCCATGGTGATCTCATTTAGATGTTTAGCATTAGCATTAGTAGAGGCATTTGATGCAAGAAAGCAAGCTTATGCAGCATCAGCCAAAAAAAAAAAAATCAATAAATAAAAAATAACCGCTCCACTTTACCCCACTGTTCGTTCGAAATACCTATTCAGCTGAGCCTTAAACTTATTTAGGCTATCAACCTCCACGACAAGGGATGGAAGTCTGTTCCACCAACCAACCACCCGCTGGCTAAAGGCAAATTTTCGCACGTCTATCCTACATCTGTCTTTCCTCAATTTCAATTTATGCCCTCTCAGGTGATTATTCTGAGCGAGAGGAAGAATCCCATCAGCATTGAGCATGCTCAAACCATTTACGGATTTATACACCTCCATCAGATCACCTCGCTGGTGCCTAGTCTCCAGACACTGTAATTTGCAAAACTTAAGCCTTTCTTCGTAAGAGCACCCCTTTGTTCCATTCACTAATCTTGTTGCACTTCTCTGTACTCGTTCCAGCAGCTCTACATCCTTCTTGAAATGAGACCTGCAGACCTGTATACAGTACTCTAGGTGTGGCCTGACCATTGCCTTATACAAGGGAATAATCACCTCCTTATCCCTGCTAGAAAAAGTCCTATATATCATTGACAATACACCATGAGCTACTCTTGCAGCCCATCTGCACTGCTCAGAGAACTTCATATCTGCTGAACAACCCTCCCAGGTCCCTTTCATTCTCTACCACTGTCAGTGTAGTACCACAGAGTTGATACGTTGCTCTGGGGTTGCTGTTTCCCATATGTAGTACTTTACATTTGTCAATGTTAAACTTCATTTGCCACCTCAGCCCATCTGCTCAACATTTCCAGATCCTGTTGCAGCAGCATAGTGTCAGTAGTGTCCTTGTCAACCCTGCCAACCTTCATATCGTCTGCAAACTTGGACATTAAGCTTGATATACCCTCATCAATATCATTTATAAATACAGAAAACAATAAAGGACCTAATACTGAACCCTCAGGGACTCCACTAATAACATTAGTCCACGATGAGCAGTGTCCATTGATTACCACTCTCTGTCTTCTCCCCCTCAACCACCCCTTTATCCATAGCAGCAATTTGCCTCCAATGCCACACTGCTCCAATTTGTGCAGCAGTCTTCCATGTGCAACAGTATCAAAAGCCTTTCTAAGATCCAAGTATATAATATCAAAGCTATTCCCTGCATCCAGTTCTTTTGTGACTGCATCGTAGTATCCAATCAAATTGGTTAGCCAAGAATTTACCTTAACAAAACCATGCTGTGTCCGAGCTATAACTGAAGTCTTGCCTAGATGATCCTGCAGTGCTTCTTTAACCAGTGCCTCCATTAATTTTCCGGGAACAGAAGTTAAACTCATAGATCTATAATTACTTGTTCAGCCTTTGATTCTCCTTTGTGAATTGGGGTCACATTTGCACATCTCCAGTCCATGGGTAACCTCCCCTGAGTCCAAGGAAGCTCTCATAATTATGGCTAAGGGTTTGCTTACTTCCTTTGCTGCCTCCTTTAATATAACTGGATAGATCCCATCCACCCCACGTGTCTTTCTTGTCTTTATCTTCAACAATTTCTCCTCCACTTTACTCTCATTTATTACAAGATTCTCCCGCTTTCTGCCAGAATTTAATATACCTCTGGCATTCCCCTCGCTGAATAACTCCTGATGTGTGAATGTCGATACAAAATATTCATTTAGTTTGTTAGCTATCTGAGCAGAATCATCAACAGTTGAACCTGATATGAGACATTCCATTACCAAATCTAGTTTCGGCAAGTGCTGGGGCATTGGATGATATTTAAAACCATTTGGCTTCAATAGGACTAGAATCACTTTGTTCTTGAGAGAGCCACGACAACTGTTACAGGCCGACACTTGTCTTACAAGCTCATTTGGAAATGCTGTTTGCAAAAGAGCGTGATCTCGAACTGCTACAATCTTCATATTAGCATTAGCAGAGTCATATGATGCAAGAAAGCAAGTTTATGCAGTATCAGCCAAAAAAGAAGAAAAAAACCTCCCATTTCACCCCCCCCCCATTCGTTCCAAATGGTCCAGCTCAGCCTTAAATTTATTTAGGCTATCAATTTCCACAACAAAAGATGGAAATCTGTTCCACCAATCAACTATCCGCTGGCTAAAGTAAAATTTCCGCACATCTATTCTACAACTGTCTTTCCTCAATTTTAAACTATGTCCCGTCAGGTTCTTAATCTGAGCAAGAGGAAGAATCCCATCAGCATTCAGCTTGCTCAACCCATTCAAGGCCTTATACACCTCAATCAGATCACCTCGCACGAGCCTACTCTCCAGGCGCTGCAATTTGCAGAACTTAAGCCTTTCTTGGTAAGAGCACCCCTTTTGTTTCCATCACCAATCTTGTTGTCCTTCTTTCTACTCGTTCTAGCAACTCTACATCTTTCCTAAAATAAGGCACTCAGACCTGTACACAGTACTCTTAAGTGTGGCCTGACCATCTCCCTGTATAACGGGATAATCACCTCTCTGTCCCTGCTAGCAAAATTCCTATATATCAGTGACAAGGCTCCATGACCTGCCCGTCTCCAATACTCAGCAAACTTCATATTTGACTGCATATTGTTCTTGAACCAAAGCCGATCACATATGGAAAAGACTGAACCGAAATCATTATCCAGGAATATACGTTTAACTGTGCGTGGATTCTTCGGTGTTTCTTAAAATCTATATATACACTGTGTAGCCATTTTATTAGGTACACCCCTGTTGTGCACACGAATGGTTTATCCCACAACGTTGAAAGTCACATGACCACAGTTGGGGATATAAATGCAGCAGAACAACCTTTCTAGTATCAGTTAAGTGTACAAACCGTAGCAAGAATGGGGATAAGGAGTGATCTAACGGACTTCGAACGTGGCATGGTAGTAGGTACAAGATGTGCTGGACAAAGCATCTCTGAAACGACAGTTCTCCTGAACTTCCATCCCTTGGTGTGGAAGTTGATAGCCAAAATAAATTTAAGGCTCAGCTGGACAGGTATTTCGAACGAACGGAGGGGTGAAGTGGAAGTTTTTTTTTTTTTTTTTGGCTAATGCTGCATAAGCTTTTCACGCACCTCAGTTTCAACGGTGTATCGAGAATGCAACGAACAGAAAACATCCTCTCAATGGCACTCCTGTGGAAGAAAATCGCTTGTTGACGAGAGAGGTCAGAGGAGGATGGCTAGAATTGTGCAAGCAAACAGACGGGCCACAATGTCGCACATCACGTCAGAATACAACCTTGGTGCGCACAACAAAATATCGCAACGGACCACTAGTCGCACTTTGTTGCGAATGGGCTACAACAGCCGATGGCCACATCGCTTACCTTTGTTATCAATGAAGAACAAGAGAGCACGCCTCCTGTGGGCATAGCAACAATAGCACTGGACTATCGAGGATTGGAAAACAGTTCCTCGGTCTGACCAGTCGAAGTTCCTGGTGCATCATGTTGACGGAAGGCTCAGAATTTTAGCAAAAACAACATGAATCCATGAACCCGTCATGTCTGACGACTACTGTGCAAGATAGTGGGGGAGAGATGGTGTGGGAAATGTTTTCTTGGCACAGGTTAGGTCCATTGATACCCATAGATTCACGTCTGAATGCCACATCGTACCTAAATATCTTTGCTGACCAAGTGCTTCCGTTCATGTTGACAGTTTATCCTCAGTCAGATGGTTATTTTCAGCAGGATAATGTGCCGGTGCACAAAGCCCGAATCACTATGGAATGGTTCCAGGAACATGACAATGACTTTTCTTTGCTGTAGTGGCCCGCTCAGTCTCTAGATCTCAATCCTATTGAACATCTTTGGGATGAGCTGGAAAGGGCTGTTCGCTGCAGGTCTACACCTCCGTCGAATCTCAAGGAACTGCGTGAAACACTCATGTCTGCATGGTACTCCATTCCTGCACAACATTTTCAGCATCTTGTTCAATCCATGCCTACACGAATTCAGGCTGTTTTGAAGGCTAAAGAAGGCTCAACACGCTACTAGGTAGGTGTACCTAATAAAGTGGCAGCACAGTGTATATCTTACATATCTTTATTGCATTCAGTGAAAATCCTGCTGCTTACACCCGCTACGTGTTAAACGATTTGATGGAGTACTTTTGGCAGTCGGTTTTGGCTTCTTTGCTTTTCGTTTATGACTGGGCTTCGAGGACTCTTCATCATTTTCATTTGAAGTATCAACTCCCACAATTCCTTCTTCCAAATTCACTTCTGACATTTGTGGGAAGATGTAAGGCTCTGAAGATGTGGATGGACCTACTCTAGCTTCTTTGTTCACCTCCATCACACGTTGTAATTTCTTCCGCTGTCGAAATAGCTTAGATCTCTCCTTTGTACTCAATGGAGGTCATTTCGGTGGTCGCATTTTACGTATATGTGTTTTATACGCCTTACAGTACTCACTATTAGTCTTCGACATGTTGAAGTATAAATTCTTTTCCGTCAAAATTTTTTATTAAATAACATGGAGAATGATGAAAGAAATAGCATGACAGAATCAATAGGGGTACTGATTGGGTCATGCGTCGTTCGTGCCTGGTATGGAGTGGTAGAATGGTTGAGGGGTGAATCATTTCGTGTCGCATTTTCTTGATGATTTTTGTCAATCCACAGATGCATTGCATGTGTGCGTGCGCTATACGCCTTACAATGCTCACTACAGCGGAACCCGCTTTACGATTGGTTCGCTGTAAAATCAAATCAGTTTACGATGGACACTCCATAACAAAATACAGTTCACTATACGATATGTACTAAGTACGGGCATTGTGATCAGGTTTACGAATTGAATTTTAATTCTATTAACGGCGATTCTAATAAGCGACAATAGGGGGAATATTATCCACAGGCTATAAAAGTAAAGATATAAAGCACAGATTTATACTTTATTACCTTACCAATTAGCAATTTTTCTGAATTTTTATTTTATTTACTTATTTTTATCTTTAATTTTTTTGACTATTTTGTTTAAATTTTATTTATTTTTTATTTTTTTTATTTCAAAAATTTATTTTAATTTAAATTTTTAATTGCTTTTATTTTTATAATTTTTATTACTTTACTGTTTTATTTTTATTTGAATGGTTTGGATATTTTGGTTTGGACATTCAAAGTAAAGATATAAAGCACAGATTTATACTTTATTACCTTACCAATTAGCAATTTTTCTGAATTTTTATTTTATTTACTTATTTTTATCTTTAATTTTTTTGACTATTTTGTTTAAATTTTATTTATTTTTTATTTTTTTTATTTCAAAAATTTATTTTAATTTAAATTTTTAATTGCTTTTATTTTTATAATTTTTATTACTTTACTGTTTTATTTTTATTTGAATGGTTTGGATATTTTGGTTTGGACATTCAATACGTCAGTGTTTCTCAATCTTTTTACTCTCGTGGCACATTTTCCAAAGAAGAAGAAATTTCTAAATTTCGCGGCACACTTGGAAAATTTTGCGGCACACTAATGTGACGCGGCACACCCTTTGAGAAACACTGCAATACGTGACACTCGAGGTTTGCTGTGGTTCGCACTCTGTTGTGGCCTGTTTCCTTGCAACGTAGATGGGTATCAAGACGCACCTCCCTGGTGCTTGTTGCTTCCTGATAGCAAAGCAGCCAGAAACAACTTACAACCGTAGAGAAGTAAAATATCTTACTTCTCTGTGCTTACAACATAACAAACAGGCGCACAGCACAAATTTAGCATTACACACATTTTTGGCCTTGTCTGCAGAGTTTCTGTAACATCACAGAGTATCACGGCGGAGTTGAATTAGCGTTTGGGAGCCGCCTTACGTAAGATAAGGTCTTACCAATTAACAAAATTAAATGATACGTGAAAATAGGAAAAATATTTTCTACAGGTTAACAAAAAAAAAAGGCAGGAAGGTGTAACTGTGCTGCGTATTGCCAAGTGGTGACATTTCCATTTCCATTTATTAAGTAGACCTAATAATGCAATTTAACTTCAATGATCGTACGATAAGCGGGACATTTAACGTACTACGATAGTTGGCTATTCAGAATGCCTGTCATGCGTTTACTTATGGCAACGGTCGCATTTTCGTGGCGTTTTTTGTCAATCCACGAATGTAAGTTACTCCCATCTGAAAACTGCCTGTAGCGCGTCTAAAGAGGTTTCACTTCAACAGTGATCACAAAACAGCGTATCGGAGATGAAAAGCTATTAATAATAAGAATGAAAAATCAGATTCAGAAGCGAGTGTCCCTGAGGTGTTTGCACTGGCACTTGTCTTTAACCTTTTTATTATACATTTCGAAGCACACTTTTGTAATTTTTCCTGCGCGTGAAATCAAAAAATTGAATAATTCTATTTAAATGTTCATCGAACATTTCTTTTTTGCTTCAATCAAATTCAGCGCGATAGTTGCCAGTCCTGTATAGGGACTGGCAACTGACATTTAGGGAAATTTCGACTTTTGTAAAATTCGACTTACAGTACTTGCGCAATCGGGTTAAATGCAGAATTACGCAACTTCTTTTCTTTTCTTTTCTTTTTTTTTTTTTCGAACCAAAACCATGTAGACAAGTATAGGGGTCGGCACACAAATCAAGAGGCTAGTCGCACATCCCGTCGTACACTCGATGCATATTTTTGAGTCACATTTTATTATTATTATTTAAATAAACACAACAAGCCTTACATTTGTGATTTCACAATGTACATTATAATATGTGAAATTATAATATACATTGATATTATAATTTCACAATGTTCATCATATGCGCAGATATATACACAAATATATTAATGTTATAAATTGAAACATTAAAAATTGTAAATTAAATGTGTTAAATAATGAATATTAAAATATATAAACAGAAATAAATAAAAAAAATTAAAAATACAATAAACTAAAAGTACAACAGTATAATTAATATAACAATATAATGACCACAAAAAAAAAAAAAAAAAAACATCATCATATTATTATTAGCAAGGAAGCCTGAGGCTTATGCTGCACCAGCCAAAAAAACATTCCTGTATATTACCCTGAGAGAGAGAGAGAGAGAGAGAGAGAAGGGAATCACCAAGGAAGAGAAGAATGGTGATATCCAGCTAAGGAGCCTGGGTGTGCCAAGATGTGAGCCCCTGGAGTTCATCATCGTCATCAGGAGGCTTAGAGGGGAACAGGTATCCTGTGTGTTATCAGACACTCAGCCTAAAACACTGATGGATCCAACATCTCTCTATTACAGAAGATATAAGAGAAGTCCGGGTGGCCTGCCTCCCTAAAATCCACTCATGCACACCTTCTCGATTGTAAGACCTGTTACATCACTTAAGTGACAACGAACGTGTAGAGCAGTTCTCTTCAAGACGCCTGGTCAGCGTGAAGAGGAAAAGACCAAACCCTCCAGCATAAGACAGCACGACAAAACATATGGCCCTCTGGCCCCAGCAGCTTTCACTCCCCCTCTTACGGCAGCGAGAGGATCAGAGTGGAAACAGAGGGTGCTAAGAATCTCTGGGTACAACCAGGCTGCCATGCACGGAAACTGAACTTGGCCTGTTATAACGTAAGACACTCATCGGTGAAGGGAGGATAGGCGCCTCCGTAGCCAGGTGGGAAGGAGCAGCAGTGCGTAGCAGACGCTTCTTGATTAGACCGGCGTTCGAGCCCATCACCACCAAATACGGAGGATGCGGAAAGGTCAGGGAATGACCACCGCATATCCCGAAGCAATATGGCCTTAGTTGCTAATGCTCCTAAAAAACAACAAACACAAGCGAAGAGAGGATATTAGAGCTGGAAAAGGAATTAGAAAATGTGAATTGGAATATCATCGGTTTGCTGAAACAACAAGAAGAAATGAATCACTTATAAGTTTATCAAGTGGAAATCTGCTGAACACCAATGGAAACAGTGAAAGGAGTGAAGGTGGAGTTGAGTTTCTGGTCCATAAAGATTTAAAAAACAACATTTTGGAATTCAAAAGTACATCACCAAAGGTGTCAAGACTAATACACAGGATTTCTAAGAGGTACAAGCTAAAGGTTATAATGATTTATGCACTAACATCGAGCCATGATGATGAAGAGGTTGAAGAAATGTACACCGAAATTGAGAGTCTTCTAGATGAGCAGAAAACCCACTACACTATTATTATGGGGAACTTCAATGCTAAGGTTGGAAAAAGACAAAACAGCGCAGAAAGGGGAACTATAGGAAATTTTGGAATTGGTGAAAGAAATGAAAGAGGTGAAAGACTTGTGGAATTTGCAGAATCTCAAGGACTGTCAGTAATGAACACTTTTTTCAAGAAAAGGGCGAACAGAAAGTGGACATGGAAGAGTCCAAATGGATTAACTACTAATGAAATCGACTTCATCCTCACTAACAGAAGATATATTGTGAATGATGTTACCGTCCTGAATAACGTAAATGTTGGAAGTGATCACAGAATGGTAAGATGTACACTTGATATAGATGTAGGAAAGGAAAGGAAAAAACTGACTCGAGTAAATAATACAAAGGTCTTTGAGATAACAGAAGAGGAGAAAAAGAAGTATGTACTGAACTTAAGAACAAGTTTGAGCTTCTGCAGACTGCTCAGGACCAAGATATCGACGAGGAATATTACAACTTTCTGAAAGTGATAAAGCCCAAGAAACCTATAGGGAAAAATAAATCCAAAGAAGAAAAAATTAGTCATGAAAAACTTGATATGATGAACCGAAGGCGAAAAATGAAGAGCAAGATAAATAGTAACAAGGAAAAAATTGAGTATACTCAGTTATGCAAAGCCATTAGAAAGAGACTCAGAGAGGACATAAGAAGATTTAACACAAGAAAAGTAGAACAAGCATTAAAGGAAAACAAAGGATTTAAATCAGCAGCCATGAGCAGTAATACAGAAAGACAAATGATACTGAAACTGAAGAATAGCGATGGTGTACTTATAAACAGCAGAGAAGGTATAATTCAAATAGCAGAAGACTACTATAGAGAATTATACAAGGAGCGAGGGAATGATACCAGAAGTGGGGAAGATGGATTGCAAAGTAGCAACACATACGACATACCCGATATTCTTCCTGATGAGGTAGAACATGCATAGAAGAAAATGACGAATCAGAAATCCCCGGGGGAAGATGAAATTACTGTAGAGTTGTTAAAATTTGGAGGAAGTGACATAACACAAAAATTGGCAAGACTCTTCACAAAGTGCATTAGAAAAGGTGTGACGCCTAAGCAGTGGAATAATGCAATCATAGTTTTGCTGCATAAGAAAGGAGATAAATCAGAAATTGGAAATTATAGACCAATTAGCTTGTTATCCCATATCTACAAGTTGTTCACAAGGGTCATTACTAACAGATTAGAAAGAATACTTGATGAGAATGAACCGAGAGAGCAAGCTGGCTTTAGAACATGATTCTCAACTATGGATCACCTTTACGTAATATCACAGCTAATGGAGAAAGCAAATGAATATAAAACACCATTATGCCTGGCATTTATGGATTATGAAAAGGCATTTGACTCCATACAGCATAAGGCAATGTTTCGGGCACTGGAAAGACAAGGCATAGATACCCCATATATTATGGTTTTGAAGAAAATATATGAGAGTGCTACCTCCTTTATTAGACTAGACAAAGACAGTAGGAAATTTAAAATCGAGAAAGGAGTTCGAGAAGGAGACACAATATCTCCGAAGCTGTTTACTGCTGCCCTTGAGGAAGCTTTCAGAAGATTAGACTGGTCGCAGAAAGGAGTCAATGTGAATGGAGAGTACCTAATCCATTTACGATTTGCAGATGACATTGTGGTCATAAGCCACGATCCCAAAGAATTAGAGGAAAATCTTAATCAGTTATGCACAGTTAGTAAGGATTTTGGACTAAAAATGAATATGGCTAAAACAAAAGTAATGATGAACAAGTATGCCACAGAAAGGAAAGTTATGATTGAAGGAGCAGTAATTGAAAAGGTGGAGTCATATACTTATCTGGGACAAGTTATTAGCTGTAATAATGATAAATGGCTGGAAGTCAAGAGAAGAATAAATTTTGGACGGATAGCATTCAGGAAATATAGTCACATACTGAAGAGCAATATCCCAGTTTGTCTGAAACGTAAAGTAATGAACCAATGTATATTCCCCACCATGACTTATGGAAGTGAAACTTGGGCACTCACCAAAAGAATGGAAGAGAAGCTGAGAACTACACAGCGAAGAATGGAACAAATTATATTGGGAATCAGACTGTTAGATAAGAAGAGAAACACATGGATTAGGCAGCAAACTCAAGTAAAGGACATTCTTATCAAAACTAAAGAACTAAAATGGTCTTGGGCAGGACACGTAGCTTGGAGACATGATGACAGATGGACTAAGAAAATAACAGAATGGTATCCAAGAGGAGCTAGAAGAAAACCTGGAAGACAAAGGCGGAGATGGATAGATGAAATTCATGAGTTTGTAGGTAGTAAATGGATGGCCAGTGCTCAAAACAGAAGGAACTGGAAAGTTGCTGGAGAGGCCTTCATCCTGCAGTGGATTGAAAATGGCTGATGATGATGATGAACGCCCCTGGAGTTATAAGAGAACAATTATTTCTTTATCATCCTTTAGCTAAATTAAGGTCTTATTAGTTTAAATAATACATTGAAACTTATTAATTATTATAAATATTTTATAAAATTTACTTTTACCAGTTTAATATTACCAGTTTTATTTTAAAAATGGGGCAGTACTTTTAAAATATTCAAATATAAGATTGTTTTAAATCTTCTAATGCTGAATGAACTGCAATCCCGTAGCACACAGCAGTGACGTAACTATGCCAATGCAGTGTACTGGGACCCACGACCGAAAGGGGCCCACTGCCCGAAACAGAAAAAAAATTGAGTAAAAATGTAAGCTTTTTAGTTATGTTTATGATGAAATTTACTATGTCTACGAACAATAATTTTTTTCACAAGAAGCATGTTTATTGTTAGGTAGCTGCACAGCACAAGCAAAACTCACTCACTTCTTTCCTCCTCTTTTCCCAGACACGCGACATAATTAAAAAAAAAATAAATAAATAAAGGTTTTTGGTTTTGCTTGTTGCTGTTTTTGGTTTTGCTTTGGTTAAATAAAAGCGCGTGTCTGGGAGCGGCGGCACCCCAGGAAAAAAAAAATAATAATTAAGAAATGTCGCCTGATTGGATATCTGATTGACTGATCAGGAATGCGTAATTTACTACATTCACTTGCGGATTTGTGTGAAACTACAGGAACCGCATAATCACTATGTCCACTATACACTTGTGATTCAGTTTTTGTTTGACTTCGTTGTGTGGATGCCGTCGTGCTGCTGCCATGATTTTTATCCTTTCCTCAATGCCATATCAACATATCCTTTCCTCAATGCCATATTAACCCCAGGGGCTCACATCTGGTGAGTATGGGCTTGGCACACCCAGGGTCCTAAGCTGGATATCATCATTCTTCTCTTTCTTGGTGATTCCCTTCTATTTCTCTCTCTCTGGGTAAATTGTTTTTTTTTTTTTTTTTTTTTTTGCTTGTGCAGCAAAAGCTTCGGCTTCCTTGCACCATATAGCTAATAATAATAATAATAATATCAGAGATATATACAACCCGGCAGTACACGATAGTGATTTATTGAGGACGTCGCACTGGTTACGTGAATGTTTTTCTTTGTCCTTTTTTTTTTTTTTTTTTGTCTTTTTACATGAAAGCGTCTAGTAACGGTAATGTACAACATAAAAGCGGAGGTCTGGGGATGGTAGTCACCAACATGGCCGCCATAGCCTAGTGGTCAGCGCGCGGGTCTATAAGAACACGTGCCTTGAGTGACCGGGGTTTCAAGTCCGTGACTGCTGAATACGGTGCTGTTTCTTGTATTCTGTCTATCTTGTGAACTCCTCTGACCGTTTGGTCGTCCCGGAGTATAAACAGAAAATTTATTTTTTTTATTTATACAATAAACCATATCAACAAACAAGTGGATGGTCGGCTAAAATAAACTGCTCCGAATAACAATAGTAATAGAAGAGAAAAAACCTTTCATTTCTTTACCATACATTGAGCAATGGTATAAACTGCTTAACCAACTTTTCAAAGACAGTATTTAAAATTGCTTCTAAACCTATGAGGAAATTAAAGACCGTGCTAAATAATCATTCTATCTAATCTTTCACGTTTGAAACAAACGATTTGGTTTATCATATTTCATGCAAAGACTGCGACTCATCCTATTAGGGATCTACAATTGTAATTTGGACACGAGAGTAAAAAAGCGCAAGGCTTCAGTCAGGGGCGAATTCAGTGGTGAACAGAAGGGGTATATGCCATCCCTCCTTAGCCAAAAATCAAAGAAAAAGAACACAGGAGGAGTTTTCTTAAAAAAAAAAATAAAAACCCTGGTCGCTATGTTCGATGATACCTGGATACGCCACTGGCGTCAGTCCTTGCTTCACGTTCTTCAGCTTCGGAACTAGCTTTCCACGCTCTCAGTGAAGGCCATACCTTCTTGTTTAATGAAGCCAAAATTATTAATATCCAACACAATTATACGAAAATATTAATAGCTGAAACACTCGAAATTAAATTACACCGAAATTCGATAAATGTGCGGCGCCCCTATCCGATTCCAGCTTTCTCGTTTTTTAAGCGCATGCTCCAGAATAACAACTGATCTCTCAACTAGAAATTCCGCCGTTCGTTTCATGTTTTTACTATTCTGTGATCACGACCAAAGTCGAAAAGTCCTGCCACTTCAGGAAATTAAAAAAAAAAAAATTCAATTTTAGTTATAGACAATGTCTTCTTTCGCTCATTGACATTTGTTGACGGTCCGATGTATTTTGATTGTCGGGTTTAGAGCTCTTGAACCACAGATTCCGGATACGTTTGATCGCTTATGTTTTCTCTCTGATTGTAGCGAATTCATTGTTATTTTAATTTTTTTTTTTTATTCAAGGAGAGTGTTAGGAAAGAAGCATGCCTATATTTACGAAGATCATCTCAATCAGATCACCTGGGAGATGATCTGATTGAGGTGTATAAGGCCTTGAATGGCTTGAGCAGGTTCAATGCTGATGGGATACTTCCGCTTGCAGGGACTAAGAACCTGAGGGGGCATAAATTTAAATTGAGGAAAGACAGTTGTAGAATAGATGTGCAGAAGTTTGCCTTTAGCCAGCGGGTAGTTGATTGCTGGAACAGACTTCCATCAATTGAGAAGTTGAGAGCTTAAATGAATTTAAGGCTGAACTTGACAAACATTTTGAGTGAGCGGATGGGCAAAATGGGAAGGTGTTTTTTTTTTTTTTTTTTGCTGATGCTGTATAAGCTTGCTTTTTTGCATCATAAGCCTCAACTAATGCTAATGATAATATAGAAGCAATTCCTCTCATTAGTTGCAAATATCGATTTCAACAAATTTTTAAAAGCATAATTATAAAGTTAAAACTTTCTGAAGTCTTTACCGCAGAATGAAATATATCCTCATCAATTAAAAATATTTAATTCTCCTTACCTGATATCAGCCTTGAAATTTTGCCGCAGTGCTACTCCAGAAACACGAAGATACCGTTGTGACCGAAATATATATACATGCAGGCCAGTTCTGCACTTGGCATTTGGAAAAAAAAAAAAAAAAAAAAAACACTCATCGCATAAAAGTGTAAAAAGTAATTAGAATAGCAGCTCCACCTCAAAACATATTGCGGGGAAAACCTCTGTTTTGATGACCCAGAAGTAACCACTACCCTAGACGGCTAGTGACAGTTCTTTGTACTATATTTTAGGAATATAGGTAACGAGGTCGGAACATCATACAAGGCAAAAGGAGGAAATAAACACTTGAAAATCAAGTCTAGTTTCCTCTCCTGAGGATGAGAAACAAGAGAACTGCACTTGAGTTAAGCTTTTTAGTGAAGTATAAGTAAAGAAAAAAAAAAAAAATTGCAGAAATGCATGCGTAGTAGATATTAGTGTTATTACTAGTAATAGGCATAATCGAATGATTTCCATAATCGAGAGATTTTTTTTTATCAAAAAAAAACAAAATAAAACACGCCATATAAAAAATCTTTCTGTATCATTGGAAAAAAAAAAAAAAAACAATAATGAAACGTTGAAATCTGTACAGTAATTTACACTCTGTTTCAGAAATATTATTTCCAAAAGGGGTTTTCTCCAAATAATCTCAGCTAAGGAAGACAAAAAGACATCTAATATCTTCCACACATTTACATAATATTCTTTTTCAGAAGAATAATATTTCATTTTGTACTTCTGTGTTTTCATGAAAAAATAAAACTAGACATTTCACAACAATTGTGGGTGCTGGAAAACTTTCACCCATATTTGAAATCAGCATGAAACGAGTGTTAGGTAATCTGTTCATTGCTTTACATTTCAGGCGCGTGTCTAATTATCAAGTAACAGAAGTTGAAGAAATCATAAACTTCAACATGGCAGTCAAGAATACGTGACAACGTCATGTGAACATTCTGAAATATTAAGAGCATATTCTAAAAAGCTGATGTCAATGTGACCAATGCTCAAACATCTGAATGATACTGAAATTTTAATTCGTCTGACTTGAATGAAATCTGAGGATCGAAAAATCTTTTAAAAGACCAAATATACAATTTCTTCAAAATATGGTGAAACCAATTTACGCAATAAGCTTTATGGGAACGTCCCTAAAAATAATAATAAAAAAAGTTAGGTAATGTTAGGTTTCTTTCCTTTTTTTTTAGGGGGCGGGGTTACGAGTGCACAAGGGAAACATGGATTGCACCAAATATAATATCAACGTTATATTTGATGTAAAGTCAAGAGGAATAGGTTCTGAAATATTGAGAAGAATCAGATCAGTGTTGCTGTTCCAGGTTTATCGTAAAGTTCCTATGGCGGTGCTAGCTATGAGATCGGAATTGCGCCTAAAATCTCCACAGAGACCAACGAGCAATAAAAATATTTTGTGTATATTTGACTTTCCCTCTCATACTTACATTTATATAGATTTTTTTTTTGGTGGGGGTGGGTGGATAGAGATATGGAATCATAATTGGACTTAAGACTTTACCACGCTGAAAAATTGGCATATATCCGAATTTTCTTTCATGCTGTCAGATAAAGAAAAGAAAAGTCGAATATAGAAAATATGTTTTCAGATGTTTGAGAAATCCTCAAACAAATTCAGCTGTGCAAAATTTAATCCCTCCTACTTAAACCTATACCCCAATTCGATTGTAAATTCACCACAATGCTCCTCCCCTTTATATATCATCATCATCATCATCAGCCATTTTCAATCCACTGCAGGATGAAGGCCTCTCCAGCAAATTTCCAGTTCCTTCTGTTTTGAGCACTGGCCATCCATTTACTACACACAAATTCATGAATTTCATCTATCCATCTCCGCCTTTGTCTTCCAGGTTTTCTTCTAGCTCCTCTTGGATACCATTCTGTTATTTTCTTAGTCCATCTGTCATCATGTCTTCGAGCTACGTGTCCTGCCCAAGACCATTTTAGTTCTCTAGTTTTGATAAGAATGTCCCTTACTTGAGTTTGCTGCCTAATCCAAGTGTTTCTCTTCTTATCTAACAGTCTGGTTCCCAATATCATTCGTTCCATTCTTCGCTGTGTAGTTCTCAGCTTCTCTTCCATTCTTTTGGTGAGTGCCCAAGTTTCACTTAAATAAGTCATGGTGGGGAGTTCATTATTTTTGTTTCAGACAAACTGGGATATTGCTCTTCAGTATGTGACTATATTTCCTGAATGCTATCCATCCAAAATTTATTCTTCTCTTGACTTCTAGCCATTTATCATTATTACAGCTAATAACTTGTCCTAGATATGTATATGACTCCACCTTTTCAATTACTGCTCCTTCAATCATTATTTCCCTTTCTGTGGCATACTTACATCATTACTTTTGTTTTAGCCATATTCATCTTTAGTCCAAAATCCTTACTAACTGTGCATAACTGATTAAGATTTTCCTCTAATTCTTTGGGATCGTGGCTAATGACCACAATGTCATCTGAAAATCGTAAATGATTTAGGTACTCTCCATTCACATTGACTCCTTTCTGCGACCAGTCTAATCTTCTGAAAGCTTCCTCAAGGGCAGCAGTAAACAGCTTCGGAGATATTGTGTCTCCTTCTCGAACTCCTTTCTCAATTTTAAATTTCCTACTGTCTTTGTCTAGTCTAATAAAGGAGGTAGCACTCTCATATATTTTCTTCAAAATCATAATATATGGGGTATCTATGCCTTGTCTTTCCAGTGCCCGAAACATTGCCTTATGCAGTATGGAGTCAAATGCCTTTTCATAATCCACAAATGCCAGGCATAATGGTGTTTTATATTCATTTGCTTTCTCCATTAGCTGTGATATTACGTAAAGGTGACCCATAGTTGAGAATCCTGTCCTAAAGCCAGCTTGCTCTTTCGGTTGATTCTCATCAAGTATTCTTTCTAATCTATTAGTAATGACCCTTGTGAACAACTTGTAGATGTGGGATAACAAGCTAATTGGTCTATAATTTCCAATTTCTGATTTATCTCCTTTCTTATGCAGCAAAACTATGATTGCATTATTCCACCGCTTAGGTGTCATACCTTTTCTAATGCACTTGTGAAGAGCCTTGCCATTTTTTGTGTTGTCTCCTCCTCCAAATTTTAACAACTCTACAGTAATTTCATCTTCCCCCGGGGCTTTCTGATTCTTCATTTTCTTCTATGCATGTTCTGCCTCATCAGGAAGAATATCGGGTATGCGTATGTGTTGCTACTTTGCAATCCATCATCCCCACTGCTGGCATCATTCCCCTGCTCCTTGTATAGTTCTCTATAGTAGTCTTCTGCTATTTGAATTATGCCTTCTCTGCTGTTTATAAGTATACCATCGCTATTATTCAGTTTCAGTATCATTTGTCTTTTTGTATTACTGCTCATGGCTGCTGATTTAAATCAGCAGCCATGAGCGTTAAATCTCTTTCGTTAAATCTTCTTATGTCCTCTCTGGGTCTCTTTCTAATGGCTTTGCATAACTCAGTATACTCAATTTCCTCCCTGTCAGTGTTTTTCTTGGTCTTCATTTGTCGTCTTTGGTTCATCATGACAAGTGTTTCTTGACAATTTTTTTCTTCTTTGGATTTCTTTTTCCCTAAAGGTTTCTTGGGCTTTATCACTTTCAGAAAGTTGTAATATTCCTCTTTGATATCTCGGTCCTGAGCAGTCTGCAGAAGCTCAAACCTGTTCTTAAGTTCCAGTACATACTGCTTTTTCTCCTCTTCTGTTATCTCAAAGACCTTTGTATTAATTCCTTTCCTTTCCTACATCTATATCAAGTGTACATCTTACCATTCTGTGATCACTTCCAACTTGTGATCAATTTACTTTAATCAGTACGGTAACATCATTCACAATATATCTTCTGTTAGTGAGGATGAAGTCGATTTCATTAGTAGTTAATCCATTTGGACTCTTCCATGTCCACTTTCTGTTCGCCCTTTTCTTGAAAAAAGTGTTCATTACTAACAGTCCTTGAGATTCTGCAAATTCCACAAGTCTTTCACCTCTTTCATTTCTTTCACCAATTCCAAAATTTCCTATAGTACCCCTTTCTGCGCTGTTTTGTCTTTTTCCAACCTTAGCATTGAAGTCTCCCATAATAATAGTGTAGTGGATTTTCTGCTCATATAGAAGACTCTCAATTTCGGTGAATGTTCTCAATTCAATATATATATATATATATATATATATATATATATATATATATATATATATACCCTTGCCACTGATATCTTCGGAAACTAGGTGGCAGGGCCTGCCAGAGTACAGTACTTACTTGCCTGACCTGCCGCCGCATGGCAAAGTGTGGGCAACGGTGAGTACCACTAGGGGCCCAATGGCTAAATGGTCAGAAGAACAACAGAACATAATACTACATGACATTCCACTCCCCACACACTTTTAAATCTCTGGCCTCCACAGAGTACTGTGATACACAGAGTACACACAACACGTCGATGTCGGGAACCCCTGGTGCCGTCAGACAGCTAACACACTTTACAGTTCCGTTTTTGCTGACCGTGGACTGATCCGTTGACCTAGTGATAACCTTTAGGGTTAGCTCTCGGATATTAGCATTAGCATTAGCCATTAGTAGAGGCATATGATGCAAGAAAGCAAGCTTATTCAGCATCAGCCAAAAAAAAAAAAAAAAAAAAAGCACAACCACTACTCCCATTTCACCCCTCCGTTCGTTCGAAATACCTGTCCAGCTGAGCCTTAAATTTGTTTAGGTTATCAACTTCAACAACAAGTGATGGAAGTCTATTCCACCAACTGCCCGCTGGCTAAAGGCAAATTTCCGCACATCTATCCGACATCCGTCCTTCCTCAATTTGAATTTATGCTTTTATTGTGTTTGTTGGCCAACCCTCTCCCTCCGATTATTAGTTACCATTAGTGCTATGAATGTGTGGTGAGTCAAATTGCTAGACTTTTCTTGTGGGAGTTGCCTGTTTTTTCAAATTTTGTTTTTGAACATTATATCTGTATATAATGTGCATACATTGCTGCCACAGACAGATTTAGTTCTGTTTAAATTTCAAGAATTTCTTGAAATTTAACCTACCTGTACAGAGTTTACTTTTATTCGTTATAAGATTTTGGTACACTCAGGACAACTTGAAAATGTCTTTCTTTTGGGCACAAGTTTTTTTTTTTTTTTTTCATTCCTACAAACCCACCATCAAGAAAACCATGCTTTCTCGATGGTGGACTTGATTTATAAATTTGGCATTTAGAAGCTGCGAATGCTTCTTGCTTTGGTATCACTTTTGGCGGGAAAAAATGTCTTGTACACATACAGTTGGAAGGAAAGCCAATTGGTTGAATTAAACTCTATAAAAAAAAAAAAAAAAACTCATAAAGCTCAAAGAGAAAAACCAGACGGACAAAGGGACGCGACTCGGACTAGGAAAAGGAAACGAAAAAGAATAACGGACATTTTAAACATTGTAACATGGAACACAAGCTGAGGATTAGGATATAAAGACGTCGAACTATTTAAACACTTAAAACAGAAGAAAGTAAATATAGTAGTTATAACAGAAACAAAGAAAAAATTAAAAGGTACGAAAGATTATGATTCTTATACAATGATATACAGTGGAGTAGATCAAAAGGAAAAAAGACAGTGGAGGGGTAGCAATATTAATAGATCGGAAATGGAAAACCAAAATACAGAGCTACACATTTATAAATAATAGAATAATAACAGTAAGATTTAAATCAGACAGAGGTTAGTTAGGTATAATTGGAATCTATGCTCCAGAAGACGGAAAAGAGGAAGAAAAAGATAAATTTTATTTAGAGTTACAAAAAGAACTAGATAAGAATGTAAAAAAGGACCATGTAGTTATTTTGGGAGATTATAATGCTCGGGTAGGGAATAAGCCAATAAAAAAATATTATTGGATGTTATGGAGAAAATAAAGTAAATGGAAATGGATATAAATTAAGAGATTTTGCAACATTTAATAATTTAAACATAACAAATACATTTTTTAGAAAACGTGATATACATAAATATACATGGTCGGCAAGAGGTACACAATCAATAATAGACTGTAATAGTACATCAAAAATTAGCAAAACAATGTCGAGATACTAAGGTGTTTAGAGGATATGATATTAATTCAGATAATTTTTAGTGGCTTCAAAGATAGTTATGGGCTAAATGGGAGAAGAGGAATGCTATTAAACAAAGGAAGAGGGAGTTAGGTTACAAAGTACATCTACTTCAAGAAGAAAGTATACAAAATTTATATGAAAAAAGGCTTAAAGATGAAATAAGTAAAACATCGGAGAGAGAACAAATAGAAGAATGGAATAATATAGGAAACATAATTCAAAAGATAATAAAAGAGACACTAGGACAATTCAGGAAAAACTATAAGAAGAGAGGGGGTAACGATAAGGAATGAAGAGATGGCTAAAGCAGTACAAGACAAACAACATAAATATCTTAAATATATACAAAACAGGAAAGGGAGAATGAATAAATATATAAACAAGAACGTAATAAAACTAAAGATATAATAAGGAAGGTTAAAGCAGTCATGGGATTATAATTAGCCTTACGGTGCGAGGAAGCCTGAGGCTTTTGCACCAGCCAAAAAAAGAAAAAAAAAAAAAAAAACTTCCACTTCATCCCTCCGTTCGTTCGAAATACCTGTCCAGCTGAGCCTTAAATTTATTTAGGCTATCAAATTCCACAACAAGAGATGGAAGTATGTTCCACCAACCAACTACCCACTGGCTAAAGGCAAATTTCCGAACATCTGTCTTTCCTCAATTTGAATTTATGCCCTCTCAGGTGATTATTCTGAGCAAGAGGAAGAATTCCATCAGCATTGAGCATGCTGAAACCATTCAAGGCTTTATCCACCTCGATCAGATCACCTCGCCAGTGCCTAGTCTCCAGACACTGTAATTTGCAAAACTTAAACCTTTCTTCGTAAGAGCAATCCTGTCTTCCATTCACATCTTGTTGCCCTTCTCTGTACTCGTTCCAGCAGCTCTACATCCTTCTTGAAATGAGGCTTCCAGACCTGTATACAGTACTCGAAGTGTGGCCTGACCGTTGCCTTATACAAGGGAATAATCACCTCCTTATCCCTGCTAGAAAAATTCCTGTATATCATTGACAAGACACCATGAGCTACTTGGAGCCCGTCTGCACTGCTCAGAAAACTTCATATCTGCCTGCACAATTATCCCCAGGTCCTTTTCATTCTCTATCACTGTCAGTGTAGTACCACAGAGTTGATACGTTGCTCTGGGGTTGCTGTTTCCCATATGTAGTACTTTACATTTGTCAATGTTAAACTTCATTTGCCACTTCTCAGCCCATCTGCTCAACCTTTCCAGATCCTGTTGCAGCAACATAGCGTCCGTAGTGTCCTTAACAACCCTGCCAAACCTTGTATCGTCTGCAAACTTGGATATTGAGCTTGATATACCATCAATATTATTTATAAACACAGAAAACAATAATGGACCCAACACTGAACCCTGAGGGACTCCACTAGTAACATTAGTCCACGATGAGCAGTGTCCATTGATTACCACTCTCTGTCTTCTTCCCCTCAACCACCCCTTTATCCATAGCAGCAGTTTGCCTCCAATGCCACACTGCTCCAAGTTGTGCAGCAGTCTTCCATGTGCAACAGTGTCAAAAGCCTTTCTAAGATCCAAGTATATAATATCAAAGTTATTCCCTGCATCCAGTTCCTTTGTGACTGCATCATAGTATCCAATCAAATTGGTCAGGCAAGACTTCCCCTTAACAAAACCATGCTGTGTCCAAGCTATAACTGAAGTCTTGTCTAGATGATCCTGCAGTGCTTCTTTAACCAGTGCCTCCATTAATTTTCCTGGAACAGAAGTTAAACTCACAGGTCTATAATTACTTTGGTCAGCCTTTGATCCTCCTTTGGGAATTGGAGTCACATTTGCACATCTCCAGTCTATGGGTTACTCCCCTGAGTCCAAGGAAGCTCTCATAATTATGGCTAAGGGTTTGGTTACTTCCTTTGCTGCCTCCTTTAATATAACTGGATAGATCCCATCCACTCCAAGTGCCTTTCTTGTGTTTATTTTCAACAATTTCTCCTCCTCTTTACTCTCAGTTATTACAAGATTATATAGCTTACTGCCAGATTTAAATACATCTCGGGCATTCCCCTCCCTGAATAAAACCTCATGTGTGAATGTAGATTCAAAATATTCATTTAGTTTGTTAGGTACCTGAGCAGGATCATCAACAGTTGAATCATCGATATCAAGTGAACCAATCTGAATCATCCCCTTCCTTCTAGAGTTTACATAAGTAAAGAACTCTTTGCTGTTTTTCTTTGTATCCCTTGCCAAAGATTTCTCGTAACCTGCCTTCGCCTGCCTAACCTCCTTTGTAACTTGGTTACAGATCAACTTGTATCTATCATTGGCTCTGTGTCACGTGTTAATTTATATGTATCCTATGCATTTTTCTTCTCTGCCATATGTCTCATTAGTTCATCTGACATCCATTTAGGCCTAAACCTTGAACAATATTTCTTAGTTGGTATGTAAAGCCTAGTAGCTTCCAAGATAAGTTCTTTGAATGCTTCCCATTTTGAATTTGCTGTTGGTAACATCATCAGTTTATCCCACTGTATAGAACTTAAATACTGTCTCAGACCATTGTAGTCCTTTACGAAAGCAATAACCCTTCCCTTTAACCCTGATGGTAGTTACCTCTTTGAGTAAATCCCACTTCAGCACACTGTGATCACTGCCACCTAGTGATTCCTTTATCTGCAGTTTCGTAATGCATGAAGAATCACTACTGATAATCAAATCAAGAGTATTACTCCCTCCAGTTGCCTCCCGAACATGCTGCTGTAGAAAACAATCATCCAAGAAATTCACAAAAGCCTTGCTAGTGTTTGAGTGACCAACCCACAAATTCCAGTCAATATCTGGGAAATTAAAATCCCCCATTATAAGACTCTCCGACTGACTGCCTCACTCTATTTCCCTGTACAGAATCTCATTATACTTATCAGAGTAATTAGGCCTATAGCACACTCCTACTCTCAATTTTGATCTCCCAATGCTTATGTCACACCAAACTGACTCGACACTGCACTGTCCAGCGATGTCGACTGGCTTCACTTCCTTGGATTTTATGAGTTTCTTAACTAATAGCATAACCCCTCCTTCCTTCCTATCCTTTCTGTAGACGTTGTACTCCCCAAATTCCAGTTCTGCATTCCTTATATTTGTGTTACCCCACGTCTCTGATATCGCAAAAATATCCGCCTTTGATGCTTTGAGCAATACCTCAAATTCATCAAATCTATTTACCAAACTCCTAGCATTGGTGTACACGCAAGTATACATGCACCTGTTTCTATTCTTAGCTACCCTAACACAACCCATGTGTTTACTTGTACCGCAATGACTCCCAGCAGTCTCTGAAATATCCTGCATCTTGATTTTCAGGCTTCTGCTCATTCCAATAGAAGCAGTGCAAGAATCACTTTCACCTCTGCCAGTGGCTACCGTTAATCTATTAGTCCTTGTATCCTCCCAAGCTAGCAATGAAAGAGAAGAATGGTGATATCCAGCTCAGAACCCCGATTGTGCCAAGCCCATGCTCACCAGATTTGAGCCCTTAATAAGTACAATAGAACATGATGTCCGTGGAAGACAAAATTTGGCATATAAAATGATGAAACACTTGAATAGCACAGAGAAAGACACTTCAAGAATAAATATAATAAAGGAACAACAATGGAAAAAAAGATATGAAGAATTGTGGAAAGACCCAACATATATATAGAAGAGATAGAGATACAGTTAGTGATATAGATCCGATAACGAAGGAAGAATTTGGAAAGGCATTGAAAGGTACAAAAAATTTTGTACCTTTAAGGCACAAAAGGTGATTTAGTTGTACACGTTGGCACTAATGATATTAAGAGTAGGAGACCGGTGGAATTACTTAACAAGTACAGGTCACTGTTGAAAAAAGCCGTGAATTAGGGTTGAATTTGAAAGTGTCTGCAATTCTGCCCAGACACTATATGAGGGAGTATATGATGAGAGCCCTGTCGATCAATTCGGTCCAAGAAAGATTGTGCAAGGCTCAAGGGATAGAATTTTTTTCAGCCTGGTCTGTACTTGTTAACAGGAGAGACTGTTTCTACAGGGATGGGATACACTTATATAGGAAGGGTGCAAGAATGTTTACTGATGCTATCGAGGCAGTCTTAGGTGGGTCGGAAAACTGCTAGATTGGGGGGATACAAGGACTAATAGATTAACAGTAGCCACTGGTAGAGGTGAAAGTGATTCTTGCACTGCTTCCATTGGAATGAGCAGCAGCCTGGAAAATAAGATGCAGGATAATTCAGAGACTGCTGGAAATCATTGGGGTACAAGTAAACACATGGGTTGTGTTAGGGTAGCTAAGAAAAAGAACAGGTGCATGTATACTTGCGTGTACACCAACGCTAGGAGTTTAGTAAATAAATTTGATGAATTTGAGGTATTGCTCAAAACATCAAAGGCAGATATTGTGGGGATTTCAGAGACGGGGTGTCCCACAGATATAAGGAATGCAGAACTGGAATTTGGGGAGTACAATGTCTACAGAAAGGATAGACAGGATAGGAAGGGAGGTGGGGTTATGCTATTAGTTAAGAAATACATAAAATCCAAGGAAGTAAAGCCAGTCGACATCGCTGGACAGTGCAGTGTCAAGTCAGTTTGGTGTGACATAAGCATGGGGAGATCAAAATTGAGAGTAGAAGTGTGCTATAGGCCTAATGACTCTGATGAGTATAATAAGAAACTGTACAGGGAAATAGAGTGGGCCAGTAAATAAGAGAGTCCTATAATGGGGGATTTTAATTTCCCAGATATTGACTGGAATTTGGGGGCCTGTTAACTCACACACTAGCAAGGCTTTTGTGGATTTATTGGATGATTGTTTTCTACATCAGCATGTTCGGGAGGCAACTAGAGGGAGTAATACTCTTGATTTGATTATCAGTAGTGATTCTCCATGCATTAAGAATCTGCTGATAAATGAACCACTAGGTGGCAGTGATCACAGTGTGCTGAAGTGGGATTTACTCAAAGAGATAAATACCATTAGGGGTAAAGGGAAGGGTTATTGCTTTCGGAAAGGCGACTACGATGGACTGAGACAGTATTTAAATTCTATATAGTGGGACCAACGGATGATGTTACCAACAGCAAATTCAAAATGGGAAGCATTCAAAGAACTTATCTTGGAAGCTACTAGGCTTTACATACCAACTAAGAAATATTGTTCAAAGTTTAGGCCTAAGTGGATGTCAGATGAACTAATGAGACATATGGCAGAGAAGAAAAATGCACGGGATACATACAAATTAACACGTGACACAGAAGCCTATGATAGATACAAGTTGATTTGTAACCAAGTTACAAAGGAGGTTAGGCAGGCGAAGGCAGATTACGAGAAATCTTTGGCAAGGGATGCAAAGAAAAACAGCAAAGAGTTCTTTACTTATGTAAACTCTAGAAGGAAGGGGATGAATCAGATTGGTCCACTTGATATCGATGGGTCAACTGTTGATGATCCTGCTCAGGTAGCTAACAAACTAAATGAATATATCTTGCATCGACATTCACACATGAGGAGTTATTCAGCGACGGGAATGCCAGAGGTGTATTCAACTCTAGCAGTAAGCTAGAGAATCTTGTAATAACTGAGAGTAAAGTGGAGGAGAAATTGTTGAAGATAAACACAAGAAAGGCACCTGGGGTGGATGGGATCTATCCAGTTATATTAAAGGAGGCAGCAAAGGAAGTAAGCAAACCCTTAACCATAATTATGAGAGCTTCCTTGGACTCAGGGGAAGTACCCATGGACTGGAGATGTGCAAATTGACCCCAATTCACAAAGGAGGATCAAAGGGCGACACAAGTAATTATAGACCTGTTATTTTAACTTCTGTTCCCGGAAAATTTATGGAGGCATTGGTTAAAGAAACACTGCAGGATCATCTAGACAAGACTTCAGTTATAGCTCGGACACAGCATGGTTTGTTAAGGGGAACTCTTGCCTGACCAATTTGATTGGATACTATGATGCAGTCAGAAAAGAACTGGATGCAGGGAAAACTTTGATATTATATACTTGGATCTTAGAAAGGCTTTTGATAGTGTTGCACATGGAAGACTGCTACACAAATTAGAGCAGAGTGGCATTGGAGGCAAATTGCTGCTATGGATAAAGGGGTGGTTGAGGGGGAGAAGACAGAGAGTGGAAATCAATGGACACTGCTCATCGTGGACTAGTGTTATTAGTGGAGTCCCTCAGGGTTCAGTATTGGGTCCATTATTGTTTTCTGTATTTATAAATGATATTGATGATGTATATCAAGCTTAATGTCCAAGTTTGCTGACGATACGAAGGTTGGCAGGGTTGTCAAGGACACTACTGACACTATGCTACTGCAACAGGATCTGGATAGGTTGAGCAGATGGGCTGAGGTGGCAAATGAAGTTTAACATTGACAAATGTAAAGTACTACATATGGGAAACAGCAACCCCAGAGCAACGTATCAACTCTGTGGTACTATACTGACAGTGGTAGAGAATGAAAGGGACCTGGGGGTGGTTGTGCAGGCATTTATGAAGTTTTCTGAGCAGTGCAGACGGGCTGCAAGAGTAGCTCATGGTGTCCGGTCAATGATATATAGGAATTTTTCTAGCAGGGATAAGGAGGTGATTATTCCCTTGTATAAGGCTAGTCTCTAGAGCAAAGTTTCCGGCATCCCCCTCCCCCATACTTCTCCTTCAACCCATGCACGGTACTAAGTACTATAGGTTTTGATACCTTTCGTGTTTGGGGTTTTCATAAAAAAAAAAAATAATAAGGGAATAGTCAGGCCACACCTAGAGTACTGTATACAGGTCTGGAGGCTTCATTTCAAGAAATATGTAGAGATGCTGGAACGAATACAGAGAAGGGCAACAAGATTGGTGAATGGAACAAAGCGGTGCTCTTACGAAGAAAGGCTTAAGTTTTGCCACTTACAGTGTCTGGAGACTAGGCACCAGCGAGGTGATCTGATAGAGGAGTATAAAGCCTTGAATGGTTTGTGCATGCTCAATGCTGATGGGATTCTTCCTCTTGCTCAGAATAATCACCTGAGAGGCATAAATTCAAATTGAGGAAAGACAGATGTAGGATAGACGTGCGGAAATTTGCCTTTAACCAGCGGGTTGTTGATTGGTGGAACAGACTTCCATCCCTTGTCGTGGAAGTTGATAGCCTAAATAAGTTTAAGACTCAGCTGAACAGGTATTTCGAACGAATAGAGGGGTGAAGTGGAAGTGGTTATTTTTATTTATTTATTTATTATTATTTTTATTTTATTTTATTTTATTTTTTTTTTTTTTTGGCTGATGCTGCATAAGCTTGCTTTCTTGCATCAAATGCGTCTACTAATGGTAATGCTAATGCTAAATAGGAAAGCAGTGGGAATGGATGGTATAAATGCAGAACTGATCAAGTATGGAGGAAGTTTTTTAAATGATAGGATATTAAATTTATTTAATAAATGTTGGGAACAATATAAAATACCAGAGGAATGGAAGAGAGCAAAAATTATTTCAATATTTAAAAAAGGAAATAGAAATGATACAAAGTATTATAGAGGGATTTGCATATTAAATACAGTATATAAAATGTATAGCAAAATAATAAATAATAGAATTAAAATTATCTCTGATGAAATATTAATAGAAGAACAGACAGGATTCAGAAAAGGAAGATCATGTACAGATAATATATTTGTATTAAAACAAATAATAGAAAAACGAAAAGAGTTTAATTTAGAAACGCATTTAGCATTTATGGATTATGAAAAAGCATTTGATCGAGTAAACAGACGAAAACTATGGGACATATTGAGTAATAAAAGATACCCAAAGCATCTTACAAAAATAATACAGAGTTTATATCAAGGAACAAAAATAGTAATAGATACAGGTAATAAATTAACAGAAGAAAGTATAATAAATCAAGGAGTTAGATAGGGATGTAGCTTGTCACCAACGTTGTTTAACATATATATCGAGGATTTATATGTAAATGGAAAGAGAAAATTAATACAGGGATATATTTAAATACAAAGAATAGCATTAATACATTGTTATTTGCAGATGATCAAGTAATTATTCAAGACAGTGAAGATAATTTACAAAGAGCAGTATTAAAATTAAACCAAACAACAGAAGAATAAAAAGTTAAAATCTCAACAATGAAAACTAGAACAATGGCTTTTAAGGGGAAAAATACGGAGAGAACAAAAATAGTTATAGACAATAAAATATTAGAACAAGTAAAACATTTTAAATATCTAGAATGTGATATAACATATGATGTAGAAGAAGATATGAATCAGAAATTGGCAAAATTTCAAAATACATGTGGAACAATAAAAAGAACTCTGGCTAAGAAAACAAGGAAAGAAACACAATTGAAATTTTACAAAGTAATGGCAATACCAACACTTCTTTACGGTTCTGAAACATGGATACTAAAACAAAGAGACATTAATAGAATACAAGCTGCAGAAATGAAATTTTTAAGATATGTTAAAGGATGTACAAAATTAGATAAAATACCAAATGTAAATATTAGAAAAGAATTAAAGATTTACTCAATTAATGAAAAAATTATAGAATATAGACATATATGGAAAGAACATGTAGAAAGAAAGGAAGATAATAGATACCGTAAATTAGCTTACACATATAGAGCAAAAGGAAAAAGAGACAGAGGAAGACCGAAGAAAAGATGGGCAGACCTCTTCGGGATCGGAACAGGCGGATTGCCTAATCCGTGAAGAAAGACAAGACAAGACTATGTTATCTACTTTTAATTTCTCACGAATATCTAAATATCTTTGGTGGTCTAGTCTTGTAAAGCCTAATAATGGTCTTAAAAATCTCATTTGTGCTGCTTCTAGTTTGTGTGCATCTTTATATTTATGACCCAAGTCTGACAGCTGTAGAAGAGGGCTGATTTTGAAGTGATATTGTGCAATCGTAATTTTGTTTCAGTTGTCATTTGTTTTCCGAAGTGGCGTTTAATCGTTTCGTTCATTTTATTATATTTTTGTAGTTTAGTGTGAATGTCTATACCTGCTGATGTAAAACTTTTTGCAATCTGACGTTGTAAACTATTCCCTTTGTTAGACTGGAATGCATTGATTCCAGTAAGGATATTTTTGCTGTGCCTTTTCAATCTGTTGAACCGTCTTTGGGTACGTCTGACATTAGACATAATGCAAATTTATAAGAAAATTAATGAACTCTTCACCAACGAGCAGAACGAAGTCACTAAAACTGACATTAAATTTTTCACTAAAAGATAGTGTTATATTGAAATCATAGCTGATCATATGTTAAGGATTCCTTACATGCTGTGATATAACGTCTAGATCATAAGTATCTGAAAATTAAACTACGCTATATTTATGATCTAATTGAAATCGTAGTTAATGATCTGATTATGGATAACGAGGTCCTAAAAGCCAAGACCGAAGAGTTGCAAAGAATTGTCAACATTCTTACTAGTGTTTCTTCATTGCATTTAGCATTCGTAGTGCCATACGATGCAAGCTGCATCAGCCAAAAAAAAAAAAAAAAAAAATCCCATTTCACCTATCCATTCACTCCAAAACTTTTTCCAGTTCTTGACTCTATTTAGGCTATTAACTTCCACAAAGACAGAAGAAAGTTTGTTCCAGCAGTTAACAACCTGCTGGTTAAAGGAAAATTTCCGCAACTGTCTTTCCTTAATTTGAAGGCCTTATACACCTCAATCAGATCACCTCGCAGGGGCTTAGTCTCCAGATGCTGCAATTTGCGGAATTTAAGCCTTTCTTGGTAAGAGCAATCCTCTGTTCCCCTCACCAATCTCGTTGCCCTTCTCCATACTACTTGTTCCAGCAGCTCTACATTCTTCAAAAATGAGGCCTCCATACCTGTATGCAGTACTCAAGTTGTAGCCTGATCACTGCCTTATACAAACTCCTACCTTCAGTTCATGTTATGCTGACAAAGTTATGCAGGTTCCTTCATCGTTTACTTTCCAAACGGGTGTCTTTGACTCTGTTAATTTCCAAAGTGTTACATACGATTCCTATTCTCGTCATACTGATCCCGAAAGACAGGATTAAACCATATTTAAACCTTACATCCTACTCCTCAAGTAACAATACCGTTCTTGTTACTTTTAACAGAAACACATCGAATAACTAAACTCAATTGATCTTTTTTTCTAACGTTTTGTGTGGTATCAGAAATAATAGAAAGAAATGGTGCTTTCTTATATCATTGCAAATTTCCTTCTTTAAGTTGTTTGATAATATTTAAATGATTTCATTTTGAACAAAAGCAGTCAAATATTTTACTGAACCTTTTCCTCTGTTTTTTTTTTTTTTTTTTCCAATAATTCGTTCAAGACGCGGTCGTACTTGGAAAGTAATAATTGCAAGAAACGCGCTTTGGTTTTTACTACGAATACTTTCACACTGCACTTTCACCACGCCCCTCTGAAAGGCAGATTATACAAAGCTAGGGTTAAAGTTACATTAATTATTCGATTCAAAACTTTCGTCAAGTAATTTACAGTGGCGGCTCGCGACTCTGATGTATGGGGTGCCGGTTGTTAAAGTTACATTAAATTGCTTTGGTTATAAGACAGTTCCGCTCACCCACCGACCAGGCATTGACTCAACCACTGGAAGCAAAATGTGGAACTGTCTAGAGTACAGTTCGCAGACAGTTAAACTTAAAAGTCGAAAACGATTTCGTGTTTTTATTCGTTTATTATTGAAATGATTATTGGAAATGGTTGTTTTCTCATGAACCAAAGGCCTTGGGCACTGTTTAACACTTGCATTAAAGACTATAAAAGAGTTAGCAAAAGCTTAAGATGCCGAAGTTCATGACAAGAAATATGCATTTAGTCAAAGATCTGATTGAGGTATATAAAGCCTTGAATGGGTTGAGCACGCTGAATTCTGATGGGATCCTTCCACTTGTTCAGATTACGAACCTAAGGGGGCATAAATTCAAATTAAGAAAAGACAGATGTAGAATAGATGTGCGGAAATTTGCCTTTAGCCAGCGGGTGGTTAATTGCTGGAACAAACTTCCATCTGTCGTTGTGGAAGTTGATAGGTTGAATAAATTTAAGGAGGAACTGGACAGGCATTTGGAGGCAATGGTGTGATTTTTTTTTTTTTTTTGGCTGATGCTGCATAAGCTCATACACTTGCTTTCTTGCATCACATGCCACTACTACTACTACTACTAGTAGCGTGAGAAATCATTGGTTAAACTAAAAACGGTCTTTAAAAATCGCGATAAGGAAAGCGTGGTTTAAAAAGAGTACTTGAAAAAACTTAGCCTAGAGGAGGAGGATGGGTGCACCATATCGTCCTCTAGTTGTCTGAAATTAAAATTGAAAAAAGATAAAGGCCAATAGTCGAGAACGCGGTAGTAGGCGCGTGTGTGTGCGATGGTGGATCATTCACCATCGCAAACACACGCGCCTACTACCACGTCCATAGTTTTCGGACACAGCAAGGAAATATTGAACTGTCTCAACATGTGCACACTCATAACCACAACCCCTCAGTTGATACCGCAACAACCATTGTCAAATTAAATTCAAATTATAAACTCCTATACGAAACCTTCGTAATAGAACGGTATCGTCTCAACACCGATCTTGACGTCTTAAACACAAAACTTCCGGTTACCTTGTCTACCATTTGGAATCTCACGCGAATTAAATTGCCAAGTGTCCAGCATAACATTTCGGGTACTTAAGATTTATAGCAACCCTTTCGCTCTTCTTTTCACCGCCAACTGAAGATGAACCTATCGAAAGTCCGTCGTTCTCGACTAATGGCCTTAATCCTTTTTTAATTTTAATTTCAGACAAATAGAGGACGATATGGTGCACCCCTCCTCCTCTAGGCTAAGTTTTTTCAATTATTCTTTTTAAACAACGCTTTCCTTATCGCGATTTTTAAACACCGTTTTTAGTTTAACAAATGATTTATCACACTACTGTTTTATGAGTCATATAACCATACGGATTATTGAGGTGAGTGCCGTCTATTAAGCTTTGACTAAATGCATATCACTTGCATTAAATAAAGCATTTTTTTTTTTTTTTTTTTATTATTATTGGATATAGAGGATGAGTATACTATATGCGGGACCTGTTAATAAAAATATTCATTGCGTTGCATTGTTCTTCACAAAATTTCATATAACTCCGTTGACCGTTTCTCTGCATTTTCGGAGTGTTTGATGGGTTATCACAGATTGTATATATTTACGATGATTAATGTGAAGAATAGATTCTTAAAGAGTATTTTAATATTTCTTGAAATATGAGACTAGTTTAGAACGCCAGTAACCCATGTAGCATCTCTTTTTATCGAAAATAAACAGCATAGCTGTCAATATGCTACATCTAGTACCGTGGTGTATAACACAGCCACGTATTATTTTAATCCTACTTTACTTACTGAATAGTGTGCATAGTATTAGGGTAAAGCGCCACCTGTGGTTTCCCACATCCACATCCTAGTCTCAAATGTTCGCTGTGAAGGAATACAGCAAGTAAATGCCAGAAAAGTGTTGTGTGTGTGTGTGTGTGTGTGTGTGTGTGTGTGTGTGTGTGTGTGTGTGTGTGTGTGACATATTGCGTTAGGTTCTGTTGGGTGTCCTGGCATTTGGCCGCAGGGCCCTGGTGGGACTCCACGTTGCCCGCACACACCACTAAGAGGTAGCCAGGGTCGTTATTCTGCCCATTATTGTCTGGCTTGTCTCCACCAGGGTCACCAGAGCTTCCTGGACGAAGACAAAAAAAAAAAAAAAAGGTAAGAGTCGGGGAAGTACAGAGTGTACGCAAGAAAGGAGGGTATAGCTAGAAATATGGACGATGTAGGCAAAGACATCCCCCAGGTTATCAATGGAGCAATAAGCGCCATCAGGTGAAAGGGGAACCCGGGAAGGACGATAAATAAGACACAGCAAGACAGCTTCGTGTAAGTTGCCACTGAGGAATCAAGTGGCACATACGCCAGGTGATCCTATCCAGGTTGATCGGTTGGCCAGTTAGGTGAGGATCAGATGTTTGGGTTGTTCCTATTTTGTGTTGGCAATAGGGTGCTCCGTCTTGTGCAAACTTGGTAAACTCATAGTAGTTGTTTTCTTTTGTAATGAATAAGTGTTCATTTCATTGAGGGTTATCTTGTATTCGAGTAAACAGGATGCTGCGGAGGAGGTCCTCAGTGTTGACAGGTATATACTAGATGGTTGCAGTCTATTTCACCATATGCACAGTAGGGGTTGTCAATGATTCCATGGATGTTAGTTTATAGTTTATTGATCACTGTCCAGTAATGAGGTAGGTGGTATAAAGACCAGGAGAGAACCAATTTGGAGACTTGGGAAATACGGCATTCACATAAGGTATAAATTTCTTGGTGATTGGACCGTTTCGTAGCAGTCCATCTGTCCTGCCAAGTCTGAAGTAGCAGGATGGCAATTTGTTTCTTTTCCTGGCTGATTTCATTCAGGTTATTGATGGGGTACCCAAGGATAGTTGCTGGTATACCTCTGGATATACAGTATCCAGGGGTATACCAGTAGTGGAGGCCCTTCGAATAACTTCCAGATCAAGCAGAAGGACGCCTGCAAGAACCTGAAGGGCTGGGTTGCTAACTGTGCAGCATGCCCTTGTAATAGTAAGGATGGTGCGCCGGATAGTTCCCAGTTTACGTTTGTTGTAAAACGTTGCCCTGCAAAACCAGAGCCCAGATCCATACGTTATGAAGGGAAGAACGATTCATTTGTACAGAACCTTAAGGGTGCGTCGATTCAATTCCCAATCACGACGACTCACGCGTGCAATGAGAGCAGTGTAGTTTCTCACTTTCGCATGGAGGTGTGCAAGATGTGGAGAGAAAGTGAACTTAGGGTCAAGTACTATTCCCACTAGTTTTAACATAGAAACTAGCTTGATGGTTTGGCCTTGAAGTTTGATAGTGGAGCTTCTAGTAGGCTTCAGTGATCCCTTTAGGAGAATGGATTGTGTCTTTTGGGGTGAGAGTCTTGCTTGTGTAGGGCTGCCCAGTTCTGAAGGATTTGAAGTACCTGGTTCCTCTGGTTTCCAGAGAAGCTCTGCTGTCAGCCTCAATCGAGATGGTCACATCATTAGCAAAGGCTTGTATAGCTACAGGACCTAGGTCCAGATCAAGGAGCTCATCCAGGACAATGTTCCACAGAAAAGGACCAAGGACTGAACCCTTGATACGCTGAGGAGATTGTAATTTTCCTATTTGATAAATAGTTTTCGATGCATTTGTATAAATTTAATGAAATATTTGCTTGCCTAAGTCTGCGAAGAATACTTGCCCACCAGAGCCAGTCGAAGGCTCCTGCGAAATCTATTGCTATTAATAGGTAGTATTTGAAGGTTAAGACTGCAGAGATGATCCTTGCAGTGTGTCTTTTGTGCAACATCGAAATCCAAACTGGAAGTTGGACTGGAGCCCAGCTTTGGTGCAATGGTCTTGGAGCAGTACTAGGAGTAGACGTTCAAACAGTTTACTGACCATGGATAAAAGGGTAATGGGTCGATATGACTCTGGTTGTTGGAGCGGTTTAGACGGATTTTTTTGATGTTTTACATTGGCGTTTTTCCATTCTTCTGGGACAAGCACTTATTGAAGAGGTCGAGTAGAAACTGGATGTTGACTAGGGCGGTCTTTTTAAGGACTTCGGGTTCAATGAGGTCTGGTCCGGGGAATTTCCTCTCCTTCATTTTGGTAAGAGCCTACTGCAGTTCATCGGTGGCAAATTGGTCTTCTACAGCATTGTTGAAGTAGGTGTTGTTTGCTGTTGTACTGTCAGAGGGTCAGATCTGTGCCAAAAAGTGTGTCCAGAATATTGGCCATAGATTGCTCCCACGATGTAGTCATAGTGCCCCGTGGTGTGAGAGACTTACTGAATAATAATAGTATGCTTCTGAAAAACAGCTATTTTTCTGCTTGGGATCTTTACGAAAGTCTGAGACTTATGCTGCACCAGCCAAAAAACATTTCTGAGTTACCGAGAGAGAGAGAGAGAGAGTCACCAAAAAAGAGAAGAATGATGATATCCAGCGGACCCTGGTTGTGCCAAGCCCATAATCACCAGATGTGAACCCCTGGACTTCACGGTTAACTAATAATAATTCTGCAAGGTTAAGCTTAATTTTCTCGGACACTTCTGTAATAAATGCATCACTTTCACTATTTCTGGTATTAATTTAAAATTTTTATGGTATTAATAAGTTAGCATTTGAACAAGATGGAATGGCTAAAAATGAGTTTTCGGCATTTTCACTCCCCACTACCTGCCCTCATTTACATTTGATTGTTCGCAAATAAACAGAAACAACAGAGAACAGAATGATAATCTTATTAGTGCCAACAACACCTGCAACTGTGTGCACTGTGCAGAGACAGCACTACTGGCACTCAGCTGAGTTCTAATCTAATACTAATACAACTTAACAACAAAATACGATATTATATGCAATAAAAATTTGTTTTTTTATACTAAAATTTACTTAAATTATTTTTAATAGAAATATGACTAAAATTAATGTAACGTGCTACGGCAAAAAAAAAAAAAAAAAGTTGCTTCCTTGCGTTCCCCAAAGAATTCCGATGCGATCGCACCATGGGACGATACGCTGAGTTCAAGGAAGGGCAATCTTCTATACAGTAAGTTTAGAGTTATGTAAGTAGCCTAAAAGTTAGAACGCTTCACTATGTCGATTTTGAAATAAAAAGAATTTATTGAACGGTAGTGCTGCTCTTAGAGATACAGGTTGAATAATTTCTAAGAGAGAAAATAATTTCAGTTATTCGGCGTGCATCTCTTTTTAGAGCGGCATTGCCGTTCAATAAATTATATTTACTTTGAAATCTACGCGGTTTAGCGTTCTAACTTTTATGGTGCAATATAATCTGCTAAGCAGATGATTCATTACTAATAGAAGAAAATGAAACGACTTGCAAATAAGTAATATGTAAATATCCGGGGGTTGGGCGGAGACAAACAGCATAACAACAGCGAAAGAACCAGCGAGATGTAAATTAGGGTCAGGATGAAAAACAGACAACAAGTAATGAAATGTAACTATTTCGGAATACAGACAGGGATAACTTATAAAGAAGTAGAAGAAAAACATGAAAAGAGAATAGTATATGGGGGGGGGGAAGAGTTTAAATAATATACTGTGAACAACTCAAACATTAATCAGAACGCTGAAGTTAAAATATGTATATAAAACTAGTAAGCCCTATATTTTTTTTTTTTATGTGAACCCCAAACACGAGAGGTATTAGAACCTATAGTACTTAGTACCGTGCTTGGGTTTGAGGTTAAGAAGACGAAAGAAGATATTTGTTGACATTGGACTTGAACTTCTGTAGACTGTAATTTTCAGGAAATATGTATGAAGGAAGGTTGTTCCAGAAAACGACAGTTGAATGAATAAATGAGGAAGATGAAAAGTTGGTTCTGTGGGTTTGAAGTTGGACAGTAAATGGATGTTGGCTGGTGGCGGCACGTGTTCGGACTGTTTTGAAAGATAGAGCAGGAATTATAGAAGCCAATTCAGAAGAACAGTGCCCATGGAAGTATCTGTAGAAGAGGCATGCAGCAGAAACAGTACGTCTATGAGACAGCGAGTGGAGAGGCTCTGTTAGAGATGAATCATTAATTAACCTAACTGCACTCTTCTGAATGGAATCAAGAAGCCTGAGAGAGGTTTTGGGGGCACCACCCCAGATGTGGGAACAATGTTCCATGGCAGGGCAAATTTGCGATTTATACAGAGTAAGCAGCTGTTTGGAAGAAAAGTAACGCCGAGAGCGAAAGAGAAAACCAAGTTTTTTAGATGCAGAGGAAGCAATATTTGTAATGTGCTTGTGCCAAGAGAGATTAGAAGTCAGGGTAATCCCCAAAAGAGATATATCATTTTGCCTAGAAATCGGAGTGTCACTAAAGATAAGCATAGGAGTAGAAGAATCCTTTTTGCGAGATATAAGACAAGACTGAGTTTTAGAAGGGTTGAAATAAACTAAGTTGTCTTTGCCCCACTGGAGAATTACCTGAAGATCGACATTTAATGAATTGGTAGCAGATTTTCGAGAAGTTGAAGCTGATTGAGCAGGACAAGGTTCTCAAAATGGAAAGTTGAATGCAATGTGCTATCATCGGCAAAACTATGGATAGGATTTCCAGTCAATGGAAGGTCATTGATATACAAGAGGAAAAGAGTGGGGGAAAGAACTGAACCTTGGAGGACACCGGCATTAGTGAGAAGTTAGAAGACAGAGAGCCATCTACCATCACCCTCAGTGAGCGATCAGAGAGAAAACTGGATAACCAATTACTAAAAACAGTTAGCAAACCATAAGATGGAAGCTTGTTTAGAAGACCTTTATGCCAAACAAGATCAAAAGCCTTTGAGATGTCAAGAGCAACTACTTGTGTTTCACCGAACCTTTCCATTGAATTAGTCCATAAGTGCGTAACATAAGCCAGAATATCTCCAGTGGATCGACACTGACGGAATCCATACTGGTGATCGTTGATCAGACGGAAGGTTTCTAGGTAGTTTAAGAGTTGGCGGTTATGTGATTTCTCCATTACTTTAGAAAGAGTAGAAGTAATTGCAATGGGACGATAATTGGATGGGAGGGATTTGTCACCCTTTTTTGGGAACTGGCTGGATATGAGCACATTTCCAAGCAGAAGGAAAAACACCTTTGGAATAAGAAAGTGAAAAAAGGCGGCAAAGAATAGGAGTAAGTTCAGGAGCACAGGTTTTGAGAACAAGTGGAGAAATACCATCAGGACCTGGAGCTTTCTTAGCATCAAGATTCATCAAAATCCTTCTCATATCCTTTTGACGGAAGACCACAGGAGGCATTGAATGGAGCGTGTTGGGAATGGTGGGAGGTGTTTTACCAAGATCATTAATACATGAGCTGGAAGAAAAATGGGATGCTAGCAGGTCAGCTTTATCCTTGGCTGAAGTAGCAACAGAACCATCTGGTTTGGACAGAGGTGGGAGCAAAGATGGGCAAAAGTTGCGGCCAATAGCTTTGGCAAGAGACCAGAATGCTCGGCTACCATTAGCGCAACAAGCAAGTTTTCTACTCTTAGCCTGTTCAAACTCTAGTTTGGACTGATTAATAACTGCTTTACAATTGTTGCGAGCTTTGGTGTAGGCAGAAAATGAAACTGAAGAATTAGAAACAAGCCAATTACTATATGCAACATTCTTCTCTTGGACAGCCTTAGCACATTTATTGGAAAACCAAGGTTTAGATAAAGGACGAGATTTTAAAGTGGAGTGTGGGATAAGGGATTCCATTCCTGCAAGAATAATTTCACTGACACGATCTGAGCAAACGTTGACATCAGAAGTTTTTAAACAGTAATCCGACCAAGGAAAAGAAGAAAAGAAGTCTCGCAGGTCATCCCATTTTGCATTCTTGTAATGCCAAACAACACGTGGTTGGGAATAGCCATGAGATAAAGGTTCCATTGGAGAAGAGACAATCACCAAGTTGTGATCTGAAGTGCGTAAAGGACCTCTCACTTCGACCGTGTACTTAGAAGGGTTGTTTGTGAGAAAAAGATCAAGCGTTTGGCTGTATGATTAGGATTGCCCGGTATTCTTGTAGGTAAATGAACAATCTGTGCTAGGTAATTGCCTCAGCATCTCGACCTGCTGGGTCGGTGTGACTAGAAAACGGAAGCCAGCTGGAGTTGTGAACATTAAAATCACCAAGGAAAATTACTTCACTGTTAGGAAAGTTGGACTGGAGAAAGTCAAGTTGCAAAGAGAGGAAGTCAAAGAGCTTTAAGTGATTAGTGGTTTGGGAGAACGGTAGAGACAACAGATGAATTTGACACAACGAGGTAGACAGATTTTAAGCCAGAGAAGATCAAAGTGAGGAGATTCCAAATTGCCAAGTCTCTGACAGGGAATATCAGAACGGACATATGCACAAGTACCACCTTTGAGGCGAAAGAAATCATACAGCGAATAATTTGGGCATGTGAGATGAGCAGTAGATGAATCAACCGATAACTGAGATTCTGTCAGAAAAAGTACATGGGGTTTGGCAGACTGCAAGTGGAAATGGACATCGTTGAGATTAGAACTGAGACCACGTATATTTGTGAAATGAATTAGGAAGTCATTGGGAGGTTTAGATCTTTTCGCAGATAAGCTTGCTCTATTAGTTTGACAATTCATGGTGTATTCAATAGTAAGAAAAAGTAGGTGGGACGTGCTGTATGAAGTAATGAAATTTTTGGATATGGCGTACATGTGGTAAGAATAAACCCAGATCCTGGACATAACGTGGCCTCGACAATGCTCCCCCGCATACACACTACTCGGACTCCCTCCAGTCACTATCTGGCAGAGTAGAGGTAGCAAGATTATACACTAGCTGATCCGGAAGCTTCCTAGAGAGTTACCAATAGGTTCAGTCCGGTGTACTAACTAGCGGCCGGCCTGCGAACACCGTTTTAGAGCTGTATCCTCGAAATGTAAGGAATATTGGATCTCGCCACGACGTTCATCATAACCTCAAAAATCATCAATCATACTGCATGATGGAAGAGATAGGGAAGGGTTGGCCGGAACTTAGCTCTAGAGACTAAACATGGGTTCCACCACTTCAAGCCTCCAATAAGCAAAGTGGTGGTATTTCACCGGTTGATGAGAGTCATCTACCACCTAGTAATAACGTATGCATATGAGACGAAGTACAACAAAAATGAAACTACAGAAATAAAAACAAAAAGGGCATAAAGTCGAAATTAGGAAGCAACGCAAAATACAATATATTAAATGAATCGATATATAACAAGAAAAAAAAAATTGGAAAATCATATAGAAAGGAAGGAGAACCTCAGATGGTCAAGAACCGAAGAGCTATCGGCAAACGAAGTAAAGGAAGATCAAGAAGATGAAAAGATATTCAATCATAAATAAAACAAGCAGCATGCTTTTAATGGGGGAAAGAATTCATTTTGTTTTGATTTTCTAACTTGAAAACCTGAAAATTTAAAACTAATAAACAATTTTTGCCCATGAATTTTGGCGGCGATCTTTCTCAGCATCTTATACAATTTGCTGATCATAACTTCCCGCTACAAAAACGGGCGCCAGGTTAAAGCCGGGTGTATAAAAACCGAACATAGTGCCAAATAAATTGGACATTTTGGTTAAAACCTGGACTTCACCGAAAACCGGACGGCTAGCAACACTACCGAAAAGTGTTTGCAGTTCCAAAAATGTAACTTTGAGGGACACAGAAAACCCTGTGGAACAGTAACATAGCAAGAAGCGGAAATGTCTATCGTCTTTATTCACTTTGTAAAAATGAAATTTTTAATATATAATAATTATCATAATTATTATGCATTAATTTAATTTAATGCATAATTAAATTATGCATTGAAAAATCCATTTATTGTACTTAACACCCATTCTAAATAAGTAAATACCAATGAGTGCAACTGGTCATAAAAGCCATTATTTCGATTTGAAATAGAAATACTAGGCCACGTGGAAATCGCCATCACCTCAACGAGCCAATTTCAAGTTCACTGTCTTATATAGAATAACAAAGAAAGGTGAAAAGTGAAGCAGTAAGTTAGTAGTTACATCATATGTGGCACATCCGTTCTGTTTCGCTCTGAACATAATGACCTATATAGAATACTAGTCATGCTAACCTCTTCGGAAAATCCACGTTATATAATAAAAAAAGATGCTAATACGGTATCAGAAAATCAGGGTCATAATATGTATAATCTTTCAAACATTAACATGTAATACTGAGCTACTTTGATTAAACTGAAATAGTCTTGTTCACTCTTAGAGTTATTCTATATCAGACTGGGGAAGGGGGTGTTAAAATATATTTTTTTAAAGTAATACTGAAGGAATCTACTATTTTCACGAAGCATTACATAGGGGGTTGCCACAAAGTTAAAAAACGTGTTACGTAATTTCTGACTATCACCAAAATAAAATAATTTTATTGTTAATCTGGGCTATTATCGGCGTCATCTGCACTAGAAAGCCGTGAAAAACTTTTACACAGTAACGTGATCATTGCTCATGCTCGTATTTATGAAAACAAAGTACAAAATTAAATCACAGCGCGATTATGAAAATAAAATAAAAAATTAATTTTCTGTTTCTACTCCGGGCCTGCTACACAGGGTCAGAGAAGGTCACAAGAAAGTGAAGAATATTAGTGTGTTAGTGATATCACCAGGATTCGGAACGGAACTACGTATCTATTCGTCTTCCGGTTCGTCATACGCATCGATAATGTTATGTATACAGGTTAACTGCCTTCTGCCCATATGCTGACAAGCATTCCGTTTCGTAGAATTTCCCATTTACATTCATGGGCATTACACGGATACGTTCGTGCCTATAAACAAGGTTGCCAGATAACTCCTCAGAAAACCCGGGCAGGTGTCGGTCTCACATAATTTACTTCCAAGTAGTGCAGATCATTATTATTATTATTATTATTATTATTATTATTAGCCATATGGTACAAGGAAGCCTGAGGCTTATGCTGCACCAGCCAAAAAAAAAAAAAATTCCCAAAGTTACCGTGAGAGAGAGAAAAAAGTAGAAGGGATAGACTTATTGAATAGCTCCAAAAAAACACTAGGCACATACGACGAAAGTTTCCACAAAAAAAAAAAAAAAAAAAAAACTTATTCGAACATTACAGTAAGAAATACTAATCTAAAATACAATAGTATTAAACTAAAGCTATATTCAAATTAATCTACAACTTTACGATTTAAATTTGATTGCGCAATTTTTATCAAAGAGAAAACATTTTCACATCCAAACAACTGAGAGGTATATATAAGCAATTACTTCGTATTACAGAATCATCACAAAAAACTGAAATTTCATTGAAACAATTGAACTATTATCATTTGGGCTATGTGAGAATAATAAAGATTATTATTATTATTAGCCATATGGTACAAGGAAGCCTGAGGCTTATGCTGCACCAGCCAAAAAAAAAAAAAAAATAATAAAATCCAGACTTACCCAGAGAGAGAGAGAGAGAGAAGTACAAAGGAATCACCAAGAAAGAGAAGAATGATGATAGCAAGATTACAGTATACTTAAACAATAACAATAGTTGCAAAATTTATTAAAAGTCGGGGACAACTTTTGAAAACTGAGTGTAACTAAAATTAAACTAACAAACGTATAAAAAGATAATAAAAGTCATTCATTAGAGAATACCGGAAGTGTACTGTAAGAAATTTTCTTTTGGCCAATGAGGCATTAACGAGAGCCAGCAGTCAAAATCAATCAAAATGCAGCAAAAAGTAAGCAATCAGAAAGTATGATTCCTGACCGTCTGATCCAACTCGTGATTTCAGCTTTCAATGATTTTTAGTAATTGTTTATTACCTATATATTTTTACTACCTATATTTCTTATTATCTATCATTTCTCCGCCTCTGTTGGGTTAGCTATGATATATACGTTAGCACTACGATTAACCTGGCTTCCGAACATTAACAATAAACTAAAAATCTGGTATCTTTTTACCACATGCTATGTTATTTCATGTTAGAAACAGAGGCCTTACTTTTTACTGCATTTTGATTGATTTTGACGGCTGGCCCTCGTTAACGACGTTGAAATCATCTGAAGTACAGCACTAAGTACTTATAATATAATATTTTTGACTTTTTGTGTTGCAGATTTGAATTGTGCTATTTTATGACTGCCTTTCCATGTTATCTAACCCGTTGGTTGATTACACTACCTGCTTTTCTCTCTCCACACTAAAAGCATAACCTCCTATCTTTTATTTATTTATAGTCGTTGGGTGCCTTTTACTCTACATAGTAGTAACCCAGATCTATATTCCTCTTATTACAACTCCCGTACCTATTACTTCTATTCTTTTTTGATATATACTGTATATATACAAAGGCACCTCGTATAAAAAATAATAATAAAATAAATGAAGTATCTTTATGTTTCCCTCCTCACACAGTTGGCTGGCCTTTGAATTTTCCCAAGCCGCCAGTCTCAACTACAAATTAAAAACAAGACCATCTAGACTGAATAACAGAGATGGGTGTAATTTAAAGAACAGTATCGCGCAAAGCAGCAGATAACTAATTCTTAAATTGATATAATAATATAATATATAAAAGATGGTATTAAAGAGTAAAAACACATATATATAAACACACACACATACATATATACATACACACATATATACACACACATACATACACACACATACATATATACACACACACACACATACATATATACACACACACACACATACATATATACACACACACACACACACATACATATATACACACACACACACACACACACATACATATATACACACACATACATATATACACACACACATACGGCGCCTCCGTAGCCAGGTGGGCAGAAGCAGCAGTGCGTAGCACACGCTTCTTGATTACACCGGGATTCGAGCCTGTGACCACCAAATACGAAGGATGCGGAAAGGTCAGGGAATGACCACCGCATATCCCGGAGCAATATGGCCTAAGTTGCTAATGCTCCTAAAAACCAAATAACACACACACACACACACGCGTACATACACATATACAGGTAGTTTTCGACTTTACGAGTTAATTCGTTCCTAGTGCGCGCTCGTAAAGCGGGAATTTATTTCCCATAGGCATAAGGTTAAAAATAGGGATTAGGTTTTCAACAATGAAATTAGTTAGCTAATTAGTTTAGGTTTAAACAATGATTGATTTATCGAAAGAAATGAAAAAAAAACGTAGCTTGTAAAATCAAGCAAATTATAATAATAGAGAAATTATTTACGACTTACAAATGTAAAGAATGTTTATTCTTCGTCATCATCGACTAATCCCGGGGGCTCACATCTGGTGCGTATGGGCTTGGCACACCCAGGGTCCTGAGCTGGATATCATCATTCTTCTCTTTCTTGGTGATTCCTTTCTACTTCTCTCTCTCTCAGGGTAATTCGGGATTTTTTTTTTTTTTTTTTTTTGGCTGGTGCCTTAGGCTTCCTTGCACCATATAGCTAATAATAATAATAATAATAAATGCACACTGGTTGATCACTCATTATTGGCTCGGCACTCGTTGGTTTGTTGCACAAGGAATCGTCTTCTTCAGAAATGCTTCAAAAGGCGTTTGTTTCCAAGATAATCTCTTCTTTATAAATTTCAATAGCATGCAAAAGCATTTTTTAACGGAATGCACAAATTGCAACTAACACGATATGCGCGGAGTAACAAGTTTAGGAAACTTAAAAAAAAAAAAAAAAGGAATGAAGAGAAGATTCTGAAAATTTATTTATGTTTTTTATACGATTGAAGATTTCAGGAAAGGGGAAACACATTTCACCATAATAACATAAAAAAACCACACAATTCCAGCTATCGGTATTTTCGCAAATGCAAGAAGATCAAGTTTACTACCAGTATATAATTGCTTGCAGTAACAGAAAAGCCCAATACACCGGATAGTGCAAATTGTTTTTATTGTTTCATGGTCGTGACCTTCAGAAACGTGCTTTAGAGAAAATATCACAAAAGCGTTTAAAATTGATTCTTATAACGGAACATATGATAAGGATGAATTGGTAACTAATACAATTTACAAACCATGCTCACGACCTTTTATATGGCCTTAAGATCACGCTTAAAAATGACATTAAAGGATCAATTTTAAACGCTTTTGTGATATTTTTCTAAATCACGTTTCTGGAGGTCAAGACCATGAAACAATAAAAACAATTTCACTTTACGGTTTATTGGGGTAACCTATATATATATATATATATATATATATATATATATATATATATATATATATATATTGTGTTTTTAAATAATTATTATAAATGTCTAAATGATTATTTTCAATTTATCACTTGCAACGTTAATGCTATTGCCGTGTGGCAATTAGACATTATACGTGCTTGATATATTATAGTTTGATTGTTTAAACTACTTCACTTTTCTGGTATTTATTTTCTATAAAGGTATTAAGGTGTAAACGGAACAGGAGATTCAGTTAGAATGTGTAGTCTAACCTATTCCTGGGGGGGGGGGGGTCTGTAATATCGTTAATACCATTACATCGTTATCTTTAATATAATACCATTACAGACCCCCCAGGAATAGGTTAGAATACACATTCTAACTGAATCTCCTGTTCCGTTTACACCTTAATACCTTTATAGAAAATAAATACCAGAAAATTGAAGTAGTTGAAACAATCAAACTATATATATAGGTTAGTGCAAATGCATCATTTTAACATAGCTATCTACCAAAGTAGTTAAATTAAATTGGCATCGTTTTGGTTTATAGGCTAATAATAATATAGGAGATTACGCTTTTAGTGTGGAGAGAGAGAGAGAGAGAGACAGTAGGTAGTGTAATCAGCCAACGGGTTAGATAACATGGAAAGACAGTAATAACACAGTTCTAACCTGCAATACAAAAAGTCAAAAATATTATAAGTACTTAGTATTAGCATTAGCATTAGTAGAGGCATATGATGCAAGAAAGCAAGCTTATTCAGCATCAGCAAAAAAAAAAAAAAAACAACCACTACTCCCATTTCACCCCTCCGTTCGTTCGAAATACCTGTCCAGCTGAGCCTTAAATTTATTTAGGCTATCAACTTCAACAACAAGCGATGGGAGTCTATTCCACAAACCAACTGCCCGCTGGCTAAAGGCAAATTTCCGCACATCTATCCGACATCCGTCCTTCTTCAATTTGAATTTATGCCCTCTCAGGTGATTATTCTGAGCAAGAGGAAGAATCCCATCGGCATTGAGCATGCTCAAACCATTCAAAGCCTTATACACCTCTATCAGATCACCTCGCCGATGCCTAGTCTCCAGGCTCTGTAATTTGCAAAACTTAAGCCTTTCTTCGTAAGAGCAACCCTTTGTTCCATTCACTAATCTTGTTGCCCTTCTCTGTACTCGTTCGAGCAGCTCTACATCCTTCTTGAAATGAGGCCTCCAGACCTGTATACAGTACTCAAGGTGTGGCCTGACCAATGCCTTATACAAGGGAATAATCACATCCTTATCCCTGCTAGAAAAATTCCTGTATATCATTGACAAGACACCATGAGCTACTCTTGCAGCTCGTCTGCACTGCTCAGAGAACTTCATATCTGCCTGCACAATTACCCCCAGGCCCTTTTCATTCTCTACCACTGTCAGCGTAGTACCACAGAGTTGATACGTTGATCTGGGGTTACTGTTTCCCATATGTAGTACTTTACATTTGTCAATGTTAAACTTCATTTGCCACCTCTCAGCCAATCTGCTCAACCTTTCCAGATCCTGTTGCAGCAGCATAGTATCAGTAGTGTCCTTAACAACCCTGCCAACCTTGGTATCGTCTGCAAACTTGGACATTAAGCCTGATACACCATCATCAATATCATTTATAAATACAGAAAACAACAATGGACCCAACACTGAACCCTGAGGAACTCCACTAATAACATTAGTCCACGTTGAGCAGTGTCCATTGATTACCACTCTCTGTCTTCTGCCACTCAACCATCCCTTTATCCATAGCAGCAATTTGCCTCCAATGCCACACTTCTCCAATTTGTGCAGCAGTCTTCCATGCGCAACAGTATCAAAAGCCTTTCTAAGATCCAAATATATAATATCAAAGTTATTCCCTGCATCCAGTTCTTTTGTGACTACATCATAGTATCCAATCAAATTGGTCAGACAAGACCTGCCCTTAACAAAACCATGCTGTGTCTGAGCTATAACTGAATTCTTGTCCAGATGATCCTGCAGTGCTTCTTTAACCAGTGCCTCCATTAATTTTCCTGGAACCGAAGTTAAACTAACAGGTGTATAATTACTTGTGTCAGCCTTTGATCCTCCTTTGTGAATTGGGGTTACATTTGCACATCTCCAGTCCATGGGTACCTCCCCTGAGTCCAAAGAAGCTCTCATAATTATGGCTAGGGGTTTGCTTACTTCCTTTGCTGCCTCCTTTAATATAACTGGATAGATCCCATCCACCCCTGGTGCCTTTTTTATGTTTATCCTCAGCAATTTCTCCTCCACTTTCATCTCATTTATTAGAAAATAATCTAGCTCACTGCCAATATTTACTTCACCTACGACATTCCCCTTCCTGAATAACTCCTCATGTGTGAATGTAGATGCAAAATACTCATTTAGATTCTTAGCCACCTGAGCAGGATCCTCAACTGGTGAACCATCAACATCCAGTGGACCAATCTGATTCATCCCTTTCCTTCTTGAGTTTAAATAGGTAAAGAACTCTTTTCTGTTTTTCTTTGCGTCCTTTGCCAAGGATTTCTCATAATCTGCCTTTGCCTGCCTAATCTCCTTTGTGACTTGGTTACAGATTTGTATGTATCCCATGCATTTTTCTTCTCTGCCATATGTCTCATTAGTTCATCTGACATCCATTTAGGCCTGAACCTTGAAACAATATTTCTTGGTTGGTATGTAAAGCCTGGTAGCTTCCAAGATTAGTTCCTTGAATGCTTCCCATTTTGAATTTGCTGTTGGTAACATCATCAGTTGGTCACACTGTATAGAATTTAAATACTGTCTCAGACCATCATAGTCGCCTTTACGAAAGCAAAAACCCTTCCCTTTGCCTCTGATGGTAGTTACCTCCTTGAGTAAATCCCACTTCAGCACACTGTGATCACTGCCACCCAGTGGTTCCTTTATCTGCAGATTCCTAATGCATGAAGAATCACTACTGATAATTAGATCAAGAGTATTACTCCCTCTAGTTGCCTCCCGAACATGCTGGTGTAGAAAACAATCATCCAATAAATCCACAAAAGCCCTGCTAGTGTGTGAGTGACCAACCCACAAATTCCAGTCAATATCTGGGAAATTAAAATCCCCCATTATAAGACTCTCTGATTTACTGGCCCATTCTATTTCCCTGTACAGTATCTTATTATACTCATCAGAGTCATTAGGCCTATAGCACACTCCTACTCTCAATTTTGATTTACCTATGCTTATGTCACACCAAACTGACTCGACACTGCCCTGTCCATCAATGTCGACTGGCTTCACTTCCTTGGATTTTATGTGTTTTTTAACTAATAGCATAACCCCTCCTCCCCTCCTGTCCTGTTCTGTCTATCCTTTCTATACACATTGTACTCCCCAAATTCCAGTTCTGCATTCCTTATATCTGTGTGACACCACGTCTCTGATATCCCAACAATATCTGCCTTTGATGTCTTGAGCAATACCTCAAATTCATCAAATTTATTTCCTAGCATTGGTGTACACGCAAGCATACCTGCACTTGTTCCTATTCTTAGCTACCCTGACACAACCCATGTGTTTACTTGTATCACAATGACTTCCAGCAGTCTCTGAAATATCCTGCATCCTGTTTTTCAGGCTTCTGCTCATTCCAATAGAAGCAGTGCAAGAATCTCTTTCACCTCTGCCAGTGGCTACTGTTAATCCATTAGTCTTTGTCTCCCCCCAAGCTAGCAGTTTTCCGACCCACCTAACACTGCCTCGATAGCATCAGCAAATATTCTTGCACCCTTTCTATTTAAGTGTATCCCATCCCTGTAGAAGCAATCTCTCCTGTTAACAAGTACATTCCAGGCTGAAAAAAATTCTACCCCTTGAGCCTTGCACAATCTTTCCAAGGCCGAATTGATCGACAAGGCTCTCATCATATACTCCCTCCTATCGTGTCTGGGCAGAATTGCAGACACTTTCAAATTTAACCCTACTTCACGGCTTTTTTTCAACAGTGACCTGTACTTGTTAAGTAATTCCGCTGGTCTCCTACTCTTAATGTCATTAGTGCCAACGTGTACAACTATATCACCTTTTGTGCCCTTAAAAGATGATATCTGCTCTACAACGTCATCAACCCTTGCCCCTGGCAGACATACCCTGGTCCTGTTCCACCTATCCTTTTTACAAAGCATGTTCCCTGTTTCCCTGACAATAGAGTCACCAACAACTACTAGTTCCTGTGGGACCAGCGCATTCTGCCTTGGGGGCTGCCTCTGTGTTGCAAGATGACCAAGTGCAAGCTCTGGCGTTGATGTGGGCAGCTGAGAGCTTGATGGGGCCCCTCAATTTATTTCCTTCGAGGGCATCCACCCTGTCCTTCAAGGTCTCATATAGGCCCATAACAACGCCGAGTTGTCGCCTAATTTCCTTGCACTCCTTGCATCGTGCACACACAAAGACATCCCCCATGGCAGTATCATGTCCCGTACCCGATTGCTCCGCAAACATCAAGCAAACAGTGCATCTTAAAAGGCTGTGATTCAGAGGGCAACTGCCCCCCCTCAGTTCTCCCCTGAGTCACAGCACTCCCATTAGCTTGAGCCTTTTGCTTTGCTGCTCTGGTCAAAGTCATGATTTCGATTTAAATGTCAGTAAAATTACAATTTCAGAACAAAATTAAAACCTTAAACTTGTATCTTAACACAGTTATAACGCTATATTTATTTTTCAGTATCGAGTGTTATCTACGAGTTCCCTTTATATAACTTCCGTATCAAGTATGTATTAATTATTTGTTACGTTTGTACTCTAAGTCGTTATATATACAGTATATAGTTAAAAGAACAATTTAATTGACAATGAAGTTTAACAAGATTAATAGATCTACTGATTAATTGACAATATTATATTATGCACTATACTATACAAAGCTAATGCTATCGAATTCCGGATATGCTGTATCGCGTTTCAGTAACGAGTGTTATCTACGAAGTCCCTTTATATAAATTCCGTATCAAGTTATGTAGTGATTATTTATTTTTACTAATTATTTATGTTCCGTAACCTAAGTGGTTATATGTATAGTTAAAAGTACAATTTAATTGCCAATGAAGTTCGACAAGATTAATAGATTTACTGATTAATTTTCACGTAACAATGGCGGCTGTTTATGTACGGTAAACACGTGTATTTGATACCCTTTCCGATACTAAGTAATACCTCCAAATCTCTATCTAAGTTACTTTAACTTTAAGTACCGTAAATAGGAATATATAGCTACTCTAGAAATAAGTTGATATGTCAATTTAAACTAATAAAGCAGAAAATAAATCAGAAAAAACTTCTCTGTTCCAGTAGCGGCAGAAAGGCACATCCGCACCAAGTGCTGTACTTCAGATGATTTCAGTGTCGTTAACTCCGGTTTGCCATTTGCTGGCTTCAATCTTTATTCTATAGTTAATCTATTTTTTTCCTTGTGGCCTTTAGTGTTGCTTCCATTGGCATTTATATTATTTTATATACATCTGCATCCTTTGCTGCTGCTTTGCGCGCTTTGGTGCATTTGTTTGTCTAAACGATTTTTATCATTCTGTTATCTCCATTGGTTCTAATGCACTATTTATATGTGTATATATACATATATTTGAATAATTATTATTTTTATTATTATTATTAGCCTATTGTGCAAGGAAGCCTGAGGCTTATGCTGCACCAGCCAAAAAAAAATTCACAAGTTACCCTGAGAGAGAGAGAGAGAGAGAGAGAGAGAGAGAGAGAGAGAGAGAGAGAGAGAGAGAGAGGGGGGGGGGGGGGAGGGGAGCCCAAAGTAGAAAGGAATCACCAAGAAAGAGAAGAATGATGATATCCAGCTCAGGATCCTAGGTGTGCCAAGCCCATACTCACCAGATGTGAGCCCCTACTGAAAACTGAATCTTATATAAAAAAAAGGGGTAAAGCATACATCAGAGGCAGCAAAAGGCATTTTCCTCTACATGACGCTTGAGATATAAACTTAAGTGAGAATAATGATTAAAAAATAATAATAAATAAAAATGCCAGCAGCATGGCAAGACAGAAGAGCGAAAATTGTGAAATTATACGTAACGATCAAACTAACAGGGAGGGAAGAGAATAAAATTATTGCAGCAGAAACTTTCGAAGATAATTTAGAAAGTCGAAATACAAAGATAATAAAATATAATCAATTACATTTTGAATAGCCAATTAAATGAAATTTAACAGCGACCTCTCTGACGGGCACAGGATCCAAATTTATGTGAAATATCACGAGCAGAGATGTGAACAACTACAATAAAACAAAACATTTGAGTGCTTGTATCTGTCCTATTTTTAATTTTCGCTGCATTAGGACCACCGCTATTCAAGTCGTCTGCACTGGCGATTCGATCTGGGGATCGGATGGTGGACTGATCTTTCGATCGATTCGCCTTTGCAGCGATTTGTCTAGCGATCAAAATGCAGCGATTCCCTGACCATTATTGGCCTTGTGGTCCTCTGTTGAGATGGGGCATAATGGTCAGTCTATTTCTGTTTTATTTTATTTTATTGTAGTTGTTCACATCTTTGCTCGTGATATTTCACATAAAAATGGAGGCCGTCAGAGGGGGCGCTGTTAATTTCATTTAATTGGTTATTCAAAATTTAATTGATTATATTTTATTATCTTTGTATTTAGACTTTCTAAATTATCTTCCAGAGTTTCTGCTACAATAATTTTATTCTCTTCCCTCCCTGTTGGTTTCATCATTACATATAATTTCAAAATTTTCGCTCTTCCAACTTGCCATGCTGCTGGCATTTTTATTTATTTATTTTATTCTCACTTAAGTTTCAATATATATAAAAAATATTTTAAGTGTAAAATATTGTAGGTAGAACGTGTTAAAGAGCTTTATGTATAGAATTAAAACTAATGAACATGAATACAAAAATTATGAAAGATACTGTTAAATAAATAAAAAATAACCACTTCCACTTCACCCCTCTGTTCGTTCGAAATACCTGTCCAGCTGAGCCTTAAACTTATTTAGGCTATCAACTTCCACGACAAGGGATGGAAGTCTGTTCCACCAACCAACTAACCACCCGCTGGCTAAAGGCAAATTTCCGCACGTCTATCCTACATCTGCCTTTCCTCAATTTGAATTTATGCCCTCTCAGGTGATTATTCTGAGCAAGAGGAAGGATCCCATCAGCACTGAGCATGCTGAAACCATTCAAGGCTTTATACACCTCTATCAGATCACCTCGCTGGTGCCTAGTCTCCAGACACTGTAATTTGCAAAACTTAAGCCGTTCTTCGTAAGAGCACCCCTTTGTTTCATTCACTAATCTTGTTGCCCTTCTCTGTACTCGTTCCAGCAGCTCTACATCCTTCTTGAAATGAGGCCTCCAGGCCTGTATACAGTACTCTAGGTGTGGTCTGACCATTGCCTTATACAAGGGAATAATCACCTCCTTATCCCTGCTAGAAAAATTCCTATATATCATTGACAATACACCATGAGCTACTCTTGCAGCCCGTCTGCACTGCTCAGAGAACTTCATATCTGCCTGCAGAACCACCCCCGAGGTCCCTTTCATTCTCTACCACTGTCAGTGTAGTACCACAGAGTTGATACGTTGCTCTGGGGTTGCTGTTTCCCATATGTAGTACTTTACATTTGTCAATGTTAAACTTCATTTGCCACCTCTCAGCCCATCTGCTCAACCTTTCCAGATCCTGTTGCAGCAGCATGGTGTCAGTAGTGTCCTTGACAACCCTGCCAACCTTCGTATCGTCTGCAAACTTGGACATTAAACTTGATATACCATCATCAATATCATTTATAAATACAGAAATCAATAATGGACCCAATACTGAACCCTGAGGGACTCCACTAATAACATTAGTCCACGATGAGCAGTGTCCATTGATTACCACTCTCTGTCTTCTCCCCCTCAACCACCCCTTTATCCATAGCAGCAATTTGCCTCCAATGCCACACTGCTCCAATTTGTGCAGCAGTCTTGCATGTGCAACAGTATCAAAAGCCTTTCTAAGATCCAAGTATATAATATCAAAGTTATTCCCTGCATCCAGTTCTTTTGTGACTACATCATAGTATCCAATCAAATTGGTCAGGCAAGACTTCCCCTTAACAAAACCATGCTGTGTCCGAGCTATAACTGAAGTCTTGTCTAGATGATCCTGCAGTGCTTCTTTAACCATGCCTCCATTAATTTTCCGGGAACAGAAGTTAAACTAACAGATCTATAATTACTTGTGTCGCCCTTTGATCCTCCTTTGTGAATTGGGGTCACATTTGCACATCTCCAGTCCATGGGTACTTCCCCTGAGTCCAAGGAAGCTCTCATAATTATGGCTAAGGGTTTGCTTACTTCCTTTGCTGCCTCCTTTAATATAACTGGATAGATCCCATCCACCCCAGGTGCCTTTCTTGTATTTATCTTCAACAATTTCTCCTCCACTTTACTCTCAGTTATTACAAGATTCTCTAGCTTACTGCTAGAGTTGAATACACCTCTGGCATTCCCCTCGCTGAATAACTCCTCATGTGTGAATGTCGATGCAAAATATTCATTTAGTTTGTTAGCTACCTGAGCAGGATCATCAACAGTTGACCCATCCATATCAAGTGGACCAATCTGATTCATCCCCTTCCTTCTAGAGTTTACATAAGTAAAGAACTCTTTGCTGTTTTTCTTTGCATCCCTTGCAAAAGATTTCTCGTAATCTGCCTTTGCCTGCCTAACCTCCTTTGTAACTTGGTTACAGATCAACTTGTATCTATCATAGGCTTCTGTGTCACGTGTTAATTTGTATGTATCCCATGCATTTTTCTTCTCTGCCATATGTCTCATTAGTTCATCTGACATCCACTTAGGCCTAAACCTTGAACAATATTTCTTAGTTGGTATGTAAAGCCTAGTAGCTTCCAAGATTAGTTCTTTGAATGCTTCCCATTTTGAATTTGCTGTTGGTAACATCTTCAGTTGGTCCCACTGTATAGAATTTAAAAACTGTCTCAGTCCATCGTAGTCGCCTTTACGAAAGCAATAACCCTTCCCAAACCCCTAATGGTAGTTACCTCTTTGAGTAAATCCCACTTCAGCACACTGTGATCACTGCCACCTAGTGGTTCATTTACCTGCAGATTCTTAATTCATGAAGAATCACTACTGATAATCAAATCAAGAGTATTACTCCCTCTAGTTGCCTCCCGAACATGCTGATGTAGAAAACAATCATCCAATAAATCCACAAAAGCCTTGCTAGTGTGTGAGTTACCAGCCCCCAAATTCCAGTCAATATCTGGGAAATTAAAATCCCCCATTATAAGACTCTCTTATTTACTGGCCCACTCTATTTCCCTGTACACTTTCTTATTATATTCATCAGAGTCATTAGGCCTATAGCACATTCCTACTCTCAATTTTTATCTCCCAATGCTTACGTCACACCAAACTGATTCGACACTGCACTGTCCAGCAATGTCGACTGGCTTCACTTCCTTGGATTTTATGTATTTCTTAACTAATAGCATAACCCCTCCTCCCTTCCTATCCTGTCTATAGTTTCTGTAGATATTGTACTCCCCAAATTCCAGTTCTGCATTCCTTATATCTGTGGGACACCACGTCTATGAAATCCCCACAATATCTGCCTTTGATGTTTTGAGCAATACCTCAAATTCATCAAATTTATTTACTAAACTCCTAGCATTGGTGTATACGCAAGTATACATGCACCTGTTCTTTTTCTTAGCTACCCTAACACAACCCATGTGTTTACTTGTACCCCAATAATTCCCAGCAGTCTCTGAAATATCCTGCATCTTATTTTCCAGGCTGCGGCTCATTCCAATAGAAGCAGTGCAAGAATCACTTTCACCTCTGCCAGTGGCTACTGTTAATCTATTAGTCCTTGTATCCGCCCAATCTTGCAGTTTTCCGACCCACCTAACACTGCCTCGATAGCATCAGCAAACATTCTTGCACCCTTTCTATTTAAGTGTATCCCATCCCTGTAGAAGCAGTCTCTCCTGTTAACAAGTACAGACCAGGCTGAAAAAAATTCTACCCCTTGAGCCTTGCACAATCTTTCCAAGTCTGAATTGATTGACAGGGCTCTTATCATATACTCCCTCCTATCGTGTCTGGGCAGAATTGCAGACACTTTCAAATTCAACCCTAATTCACGGCTTAACCTTGGTCGCTTTTTAAAAAAATGTTTGGTATTTTTTCAATTTTTGCAATTCTTATCGTTTTATTTTCCGGTTCATTCCTTCCCCCCCACTCTTTCACAACATATATCGCTCAGAGGGTATACAGTTTATTCATTAGTTTTAATTTTATACATAAAGCTCTTTAACACATTCTACCTACAATATTTTTTATATATACATATACACATGGCTGTAGGGTACGTTTTGCTATAGCAGTGTCCCTGATCCATAAGTTATGTTATTGTAATTCAGACTTATCTAATTTCAAACTTAATTTCCCCTCCTCCCTCATATCATATGGCTTCTCTATATCATTATTCTTGATTATATATATGTGTGCGTGTGTGTGTGTGTGTATATTAGATAGTATGAACCAGAGCTATAATGTTCAATACGTTCTACATTGATATCAATATTTGTAAAATAATAAGAGAAGTTTACCTCAATATAGTACGTAGAACGGAATATAGTACGTGTTCTACATATTATATTGAGGTAAACTTCTCTTATTATTTTAAAAATATATATATATATATATTGGAGGCTTGAAGTGGTGGAACTCATGTTTAGTCTCCAGAGCTAAGTTCTGGTCAACCCTTCCCCATCTCTTCCATCATGCAGTATGACTGATGCTTTTGAAGTTATGATGGACATCATGGCGAGATCCAATCTTCCTTACATTTCGTGGGTACAGCTCTAAAACGGTGTTTGCAGGCTGGCCACTAGTTAGTACACTGGACCGAACCTATTGGTAACTCTTTAGGTTTCTAGATCAGCTAGTGTATAATCTCGATACCTCTACTCTGACAGATAGTGACTGGAGGGAGACTCAGTAGTGTGTATGCGTGGAGCATTGTTGAGACCACGTTATGTCAAGGATCTGGGTATATCTTACCATGTGTACGGCGTATCCAAAAATTTCATTACTTCATACAACGTCACTCCCACTTTTTCTTACTACTGAATATACTATGAATTGTCAAACTAATAGAGTAAGCTTATCTGCGAAAAGATCTAAACCTCCAAAACACTTCCTAGTTCATTTCACAAATGATGTCCATTTCCACTTGCCGTCTGCCAAACCCCGTGTACTTTTTCTGACAGAATCTCAGTTTCGGTTGATTCAACTACTGCTCATCTCAGTTGCCCAAATTATTCGCTGTATGATTCCTTTCGCCTCAAAGGTGATACCTGTGCATATGTCCATTCTGATATTCCCTGTCAGAGACTTAGTAATTTGGAATCTCCTCTTTTGATCTTCTCTGGCTTAAAATCTCTACCTCACCGTGTCATATTCATCTGTTGTCTCTACCGTTCTCCCAACTCCACTAATAATTTGGATCAGCTCTTTGACTTCCTCTCTTTGCAACTTGTCTTTCTCCAGTCCAACTTTCCTAACAGCAAGGTAATTTTCCTTAGTGATTTTAATGTTCACAACTCCAACTGGCTTCCGTTTTCTAGTCACACCGACCAGCATCTCGACCAGCTGGGTTTACCCAGCTGGTCGAGATGCTGAGGCTTTTGCAATTTCTAATGACCTTGCACAGATTGTTCATTTACCTACAAGAATATCAGACAGTATTAACCATACAGCCAACATGCTTGATGTTTTTTTCACAAACAACCCTTCTAAGTACACGGTCGGTGAGTGGTCCTTTACGTACCTCAGATCACAACTTGGTGATTGTCTCTTCTCTAATGGGGCCTTTATCTCATGGCTATTCCCAACCTCATATTGTTTGGCATTAAAAGAATGCAAAATGGGACTACCTGCGAGATTTCTTTTCTTCTTTTCCTTGGTCAGATTACTGTTTCAAAACTTCTGATGTCAATGTTTGTTCAGATCGTGTCAGTGAAATTATTCTTGCAGGAATGGAATCCTTTATTCCACACTCCACTTTAAAATCTCGTCCTTTATCTAAACCTTGGTTTTCCAATAAATGTGCTAAGGCTGTCCAAGAGAAGAATGTTGCATATTGTAATTGGCTTGTTTCCAATTCTTCAGTTTCATTTTTTTCCTGCACCAAAGCTCGTAAGAACTGTAAAGCAGTCATCAATCAGTCCAAACTAGATTTTGTACAGGCTAAGAGTAGAAAATTTGCTTCTTGCCCTAACGGTAGCCGAGCATTCTGGTCTCTTGCCAAAGCTATTGGCCGCAACTTTTGCCCATCTCTACTCCCACCTCTGTCAAAATCAGCTGGTTCTGTTGTCACTTCAGCCAAGGATAAAACTGACCTGCTAGCATCCAATTTTTCTTCCAACTCATGTTGGAAGAAATGTATGTGTATATGTATGTGTGTGTATGTGTATGTATTTGCATGTATGTGTATATATATGTATGTAAATGTGTGTGTGTATGTGTATGTTTGTATGTATGTAAATGTGTGTGTATATATATGTATGTAAATGTGTGTGTGTGTGTGTATGTGTATGTATGTATGTATGTATGTAAATGTGTGTGTATATGTGTATGTATGTATGTATGTATGTATATATATATATATATATATATATGTGCCTATTGTCTTCACCATGCTATCTGTCTGTCTGCCTGCATTTAACAATCCAACACTCGGTGGATGGATTTTCATGGAATTTTATATTTAGGCCTTTTAAAAATATTTATCATGCCATTCTAAATTTTATTAAAATCAGACAAATAAAGATCCAGCAATTATTATTTCTTATTTTAATACAATTTGTATGTAAAAAAGAAATTCACAGATTAAATGTATTTATTTTATTATTATTATTAGCCATATGGTGCAAGGAAGCCTGAGGCTTATGCTGCACCAGCCAAAAAAAAATTTCTGAGAGAGAGAGAGAGAAGTAAAAGGGAATCACCAAGAAAGAGAAGAATGATGATATCCAGCTCAGGACCCTGGGTGTGCCAAGCCCATACTCACTGTAGTTTTAATGCAGGATCATTATCGTTACACAGTCCATGCACTCTTTGTTGTGTACTGTTATGTAAGACAACTGAACAGGGTGTCACTTGTGAAGGAATATACAGTGTGTATGTATATATATATATTGCTGCATGCATTTTCTAAAGATACTTCATTTGGCATTGTTCTTCTAATTGTCTTCTATGTATATGTATATATAATTCCTGAACCATATAATTTTATGTGTATATAATTCCTGCTCTCTCTTCCAAAGCAGTCCAAACACGTGCCGGAAACAGTCAACATCCTTTTGCTGTCCAATTTAAAACTCACAGAACCAACTTTTCTTCTTCCTCCATGTTCTGAAACAACCTTCCTTCATACATTTCAAATTACAATCTACAGAAATTCAAGTCTAATGTCAACAAGTATCTTCTTTTATCTTTTTAACCTTCAGCCTAAGAACAGTACTAAGTACTATAAGTTCTAATACCTCTCATGTGTGGGGTTTTCATAATATATATATACACACAGTACTACCATAAATACTGTCACATATGTTACTGCATGTAGCCACAAAATAAAAAGACACAGAAACTCAAAACTCTGTGGGTTTATTCTTCAACACCCAAATGTTGTTGTTATTTGGTTTTTAGGAGCATTAGCAACTAAGGCCATATTGCTCCGGGATATGCGGTGGTCATTCCCTGAATGACCTTTCCGCATCCTCCGTATTTGGTGGTGACGGGCTCGAACCCCGGTCTAATCAAGAAGCGTGTGCTACGCACTGCTGCTCCTTCCCACCTGGCTACGGAGGCGCCTCAACACCCAAAAAAATGAAGCAATACAACACTCATTCAAAATGCCCCCTTGTTTTAACACAAGACCTCAAACTTTCTGGCCATTCACCAATAGACATAAGCACAACATACAGCAGGAAATTGGCGACAGCATGCTCCAGTGATCTCTTCAGGCTCTCCAATGTGGCATGCCTTTTACCAAAGACCATCCCTTCCAAAATAGCCCACAAACAATAATCAAGTGGATTAAGATCTGAGCTGGCAGGAGGCCATTCGTCATGCTTGATGAACTCAGGCACATTCTCTGTCAGCTATGTTTGGGTGATCTTTGCCTTTTGTTGAAGCAAAGATCACCTTTTGGGTGATCTTTGCCTTTGCTTTTTGTTGGGCAGGTGCTGAGTCATTTTGGAAGATCCAGTGCTGACCATTAGCATCAGCATAGTAGAGGCATATGATGCAAGAAAGCAAGCTTATGCAGCATCAGCCAAAAAAAAAAAAAACCACTTCCACTTCACCCCTCTGTTCGTTCAAAATACCTGTCCAGCTGAGCCTTAAACTTATTTAGGCTATCAACTTCCATGACAAGGGATGGAAGTCTGTTCCACCAACCGACTACCCGCTGGATAAAGGCAAATTTCCACACATTTATCCTACATCTGTCTTTCCTCAATTTGAATTTATGCTCTCTCAGGTGATTATTCTGAGCAAGAGGAAGAATCCCATCAGCATTGAGCATGCTCAAACCATTCAAGGCTTTATACACCTCTATCAAATCACCTCGCCGGTGCCTATTCTCCAGACACTGTAATTTGCAAAACTTAAGCCTTTCTTCATAAGAGCAACCCTTTGTTCCATTCACTAATCTTGTAGCCCTTCTCTGTACTCATTCCAGCATCTCTACATCCTTCTTGAAATGAGGCCTCCAAACCTGTATACAGTACTGTAGGTGTGGCCTGACCATTGCCTTATACAAGGGAATAATCACCTCCTTATCCCTGCTAGAAAAAATTCTGTATATCATTGACAAGACACCATGAGCTACTCTTGCAGCCCGTCTGCACTGCTCAGAGAACTTCATATCTGCCTGCACAATTACCCCCCAGGTCCTTTTCATTCTCTACCACTGTCAGTGTAGTATCACAGAATTGATGTGTTGCTCTGGGGTTGCTGTTTCCCATATGTAGTACTTTACATTTGTCAGTGTTAAACTTCATTTGCCACCTCTCAGCCCATCTGCTCAACCTTTCCAGATCCTGTTGCAGCAGCATAGTGTCAGTAGTGTCCTTAACAACCCTGCCAACTTTTGTATCGTCTGCAAACTTGGACATTAAGCTTGATATACCATCGTCAATATTATTTATAAATACAGAGAACAACAATGGACCCAACACTGAACCCTGAGGGACTCCACTAATAACATTAGTCCACGATGAGCATTGCCCATTGATTACCACTCTCTGTCTTCTGCCCCTCAACCACCCCTTTATCCATAGCAGCAATTTGCCTCCAATGCCACACTGCTCCAATTTGTGCAGCAGTCTTCCATGTGCAACAGTATCAAAAGCCTTTCTAAGATCCAAGTATATAATATCAAAGTTATTCCCTGCATCCAGTTCTTTTGTGACTGCATCATAATATCCAATCAAATTGGTCAGGCAAGACTTTCCCTTAACAAAACCATGCTGTGTCCGAGCTATAACTGATACGTTACATTAATGACTATCATCACAAATAGAAATATAAACAAAAGATATTTATTAATAGTTAAGGCAAAGATAAGTAATATTTGACAGGTGCTCTCAAAATATTCCAAAACCATTAAAGAGAGTCTGATTGAGGGATCTCACATGCAGCTCCAGAATATCATTCAGGTACACCCTTGCACTGGTTTTCAACCCTGAACACAAAAATGTATCTTTGTTACACCTTCGTATGAGACTCCCCACCAAACCATCAGTGATTGCTGGATGATGACCCCTTTTAATGGCCTGACATGCCTCTGCAGAGCTCTGGGCATACACCTTGTCATTTTGATGGTTGTACCTTTCCTACATAGTAAAAATCTTTTCATCTGTGAAGAGTATCTGTCGATGCTTCTCATTCGTATACCGACGCTGCAGTGTCTCTGATCTTTTGCAGCTCCATTCCATCAGAGCTGGAGTTAAGAACTGTCCTGTTCTCCTGCAATTTTGATTATGCATGACACGAATCTTGGTGATTTTTCTGTTTTCGTAGGGGATTCCTACGAATTCTGTTCTCCACTGCCTTGATAGCTGCAGGGGTCCTCACAGTTCTTGGGCAGTCATCAATTCTTTGTTGTTCATTGTACCTATCAATTGTCCTGTAGACAAATCTTCGGCTTATTCCAAGTGGTTTTAGAAGTTTGAAAATTGTAGGTGCATCATGTCCTGCCTTATTAAGACCTATGACAGTAGACCTGTTTTCTTTATCTCACCATTCCATTTTCACTGGCTTCCTTTACTAGTTGATGATATCTGTTAAAGAAAACCATACATTTGTACCACAAATGATGCAAAACCTGCAGCTCTGTGATATCATTTTCTATATTTACAGGAGTCTTACTTTTGTGAGAGTATTGTGTACTTTTGTAAGAGTATTGCTAATAATTGACAGGTACTCTCAAAATATTCCAAAATGACCATTTGCAACCTTTATACAACAGTTTTGGTAAACAAGACAATTGTGGGTGAAATGCTATCAGAAGCCCTCAGTTTTCTCCAGTTTATCATTTTAAATGGAAAACAAAATGAAAAGTTCACCAGGTGCAAACTAATATTTAGTTGAACTGCCTGTGGCCCTGATGCGAGCAGCACACTGTCGAGGCATCAACAAGATCAATTTCTGACGATAATCAACTGATAGTTTGTGGTTCCAAACATGAATTATGGTTTCCTGAAGTTCACAAAGGGTCTTTGGTTTCTTTCTGGCAACTGCAGATTCCACACGACGTGAACAGTTCTGCATTAGATGTTCGACAGTAATGTGTTTACATTTGTTACAGGTGAAAAAATGGTTGGAAGAACGATCCACTACAACTCTTAGCTGGCCAAAAAACAGCGCGGACCTGAATCCTATAGAGAACTGTTCACATTGTGTGTGAACAGTTCTACAGAAGTGCCTACTGACACTTTTCGCCCAATGACAAGGAGCAGAGTCGTCCTGAAATATGCAGTTATTTGGCAGGTTGAAATGGTCTCTAAATGGTTGGCAGCAATTTGTCTTCCAGTATAGCCAGGTATCCATTGGCATTTACGGAACCTTTTATAAACTGCAGGTGACCTACTCCGCGATACGAAATGCGCCCCCATATCATATGGCTGGTAGGGAATTTCACTGTAGACACCATACAGTCTGGATGGTATTCTTTACCACATCTATGGCGAATCGTTTGTCTCCCATCAGAGCCATACAGGTTGAATTTCTTCTCATCTGAGAAAATAACTTACTTCCACTGCTCGGGGGTCCATTTGACATGCTCCTTACACCAAATTAATCGGGCCTTTTTCATTTTTTGTGTGACAAGGGGCTTCTCCTTAGGATGACGGGCTACAAGTCCATTTTTGAAGAGGCATCTTCTGACTGTTACTGCACTTGCTACCACTCTTGTATGTTCTTCCCATTCTCTTTTCAGCTCAGACGAAGAAGCTTTACGGTTTTTACGGCATAAGTGCTTCAAAATGCAGTCCTGTTTTGGTATAGACTCATTTGCATCCGGTTCCTTTTTTACTATCATCAGAACCACTATTCTTGAGCTTGGAAAGGAATCTATTCACTGTTGGCTGATTACAATAGACACTATAAGCAATATGTTGTTGTTGTTATTTGGTTTTTAGGAGCATTAGCAACTAAAGCCATATTGCTCTGGGGATATGCGGAGGTCATTCCCTGACATTTTCGCATCCTCTGTATTTAGTGGTCACGGGCTCGAACCCCAGTCTAATCAAGAAGCGTGTGCTATGCACTGCTGCTCCTGCCCACCTGGCCACGGAGGCGTCTATAAGCAATATAACAAGAAGAACATCCTTCCTCACATGAGGCAACAATAGCACTCTTTCTTCGTGGGGTCAACTGCACTTAACTCGCCATCCCGATACAAGCAAGGAATGACTGCAACTCTTACAGAGCGTGCTTATATACCTGAAAGTAATAGCTAATGCAATATTATGTCATCACCTACGCGTGTAAATCTTATCTGATGCAATCTGTAAGAAATATTGCCATATACTTACGTTATTCCGACGTCAATTACAATTTTAAGGGGTGATGCACTTTCTTTGAACTATATATATATATATATATATATATATATATATATATATATATATATATATATAGAGAGAGAGAGAGAGAGAGAGAGAGAGAGACTGACTTTAAAATGATACAGAAGAGCAATAAATATTATACAGTTGTAATTCAACTGAATGGCTAAGTTTAGAGAATTAAAAACTATAGAGTTTTATTAACATTCTAGAAAGTTTTATTGATAGTAATTAATTCATAAGCTATATTTACTTTTCAGTTTTATTAATCATAGAAAAAGAAAAAAAAATCAAATGTACCTGAAATGTAATACACTGGTACATTAACTTGTTTAATTTTATGGCTCATGCAGCAAAAGCCTAGAACTTCCTTGCACTATATACACGTTATTCAGATTCCCTTCTGAGAGATGTTTGGGTTCCAAACTCTGTAACTCACATTACAGCAACCCTTCCTCATATGGTTATCCCTTTGCTGTTCTTGACAAATTAGCCACCTGTTTTTGGACCCTTTAAAGAAACTCAATTTCTTTCTTTGGATGCATCCTAGAGACCTGAACATAATACTCCAGATGTATTATTAGAATTATCTAGAATTACCAAATTAACAATTTGGTAATTCTAGAATAACATACCAAGTGGGTGGTAACAAATGAAAGAGATCTTGTACAGACTGACATGAAGATTTCTCAGTAGTTCAAACAGGCTGCTAGGACAGCTCATGGGATTTTGTTAATAATATACAGGAATTCTGCCAGCAGGAACAAGACGATTATCCCGTTGTATAAGGCAATGGTTAGGCTGCATTTTCAGTATTGCCTAGAGATCTGTAAACCTCATTTTAGAAAAGATGTGGTTCTGTCGGAATGAGTGCAAAGAAGAGAGTAACAAGAGTAACATAGGAACAAAAGGATAATCTTACAAGGAAAGACCTGTTCTGCAAACTGGCACCTGCAAGGAAAGGAGATCTGACTAAAATGCTTTAAATGGACTGAGTAAACTAAACATTGATGGCATCTTTATTCATTCTTTAACAATAACATAAAAAATTGAAAAGGATGGTTGCAGAATAGATGAGTGAAAACTGATTATCGGTGTAAACTTTTATCTGGTGTTGTGGAAGTGGATATTTTGAATAAATTTAAGGAAGAATAAAACAAATTATTAGAAGGGATGGACTGATAAGGTGAGGTGTGCCACAATCACGTTATAAATTTGGCCATCGTGTGTTTTCCCCTGATGCTGCATAAGTGTGCTTTCTCAAATCATTTGCTACTACTAAAACTATTTTTACTAATTTGATTTGGCACCATGCCGCAAATCGTGGGATAAGCTCACAACTGTTTCGCTACCAAGAGAAGGCAAAGGAATAGAGGAAGACAGAAAACCAGGTGCAGAGATGAGTTAACATCCCTTACGGGCCCACTTGGACAAGAATGGCATTGAACCGAGATGAATGGAGTAAGTCGGGAGAGGCCTTTGCCCAGCAGTGGGATTCCACAGGCTAACACAACAACAACTTGCCTCAAATTAAAAAAGGATATGAAAGCAAAATGATTTCAGCCAGTCAATTCAAGAAATCCAATCAAACACAATGGGCTGCCTAAAGGCATTCACTCGAGAATATTTATTTGCATTAGTGGCAAGTATGATGGAACAAGAGCATGATGGTTATAGAAAGAGGCGCCTCCGTAGCCAGGTGGGCAGGAGCAGCAGTGTGTAGCACACGCTTCTTGATTAGACCGGGTTCAAGCCCGTGACTACCAAATACGGAGGATGCGGAAAGGTCATGGAATGACCACCGCCATATCCCTGGAGCAATATGGCCTTAGTTGCTGATGCTCCTAAAAAAAAAAACCAAAAACCAAACCAAACCAGTTATAGAAAGTTATCACGCTCTTCATCTACTCCATCCATACAGTTAAAATTCCTAATAACTGTTTTTAAAAAATGGTTATTTTGATTTCTCCACTGAAAATTCTATAAATTTCTGTTAATTGTTATACAAACAGGAAAAATGTGTGAATCAAATTATGCCTTGTTGGTTTTCATGGTTTGCCAACTGTTTTTAGTAATTGGTTATCCAGTTTTTTCTTTGATCGCTCACTGAGAGTGATGGTAGAGGGCTCTCTGTCTTCTAACTTTTCCACTAAGTCCCCCCAAAGTTCAGTTCTTTCTCCCACTCCCAAGAGGAAAACCTCTTGTATATTAATGATCTTCTTCCATTGACTGGAAATCCTATCCATAGTTTTGCCGATGATAGCACATTGCATTCCACTTTCCATTTTGAGAAACCTTGTCCTGCTCAATCAGCTTCAACTTCTCGAAAATCTGCTACCAATTCCTTAAATGCCGATCTTCAGGTAATTCTCCAGTGGGGCAAAGACAACTTAGTTGATTTCAACCCTTCTAAAACTCAGTCTTGTCTTATATCTCGCAAAAAGGATTCTTCTGCTCCTATGCTTATATTTAGTGACACTCTGATTTCTAGGCAAAATGATATATCTCTTTTGGGGATTACCCTGATTTCTAATCTCTCTTGGCACAAGCACATTACAAATATTGCTTCCTCTGCATCTAAAAAACCTGGTTTTCTCTTTCGCTCTCAGCAGTACTTTTCTCCCAAACAGCTGTTCACTCTGTATAAATCACAAATCTACCCAGCCATGGAATATTGTTCCCACATCTGGGGTGGTGCACCCAAAATCTCTCTCAGGCTTCTTGATTCCATTCAGAAGAGGGCAGTTAGGTTAATTAATGATTCATCTCTAACAGAGCCTCTCCACTCGCTGTCTCATAGACGTACTGTTTCTGCTGCATGCCTCTTCTACAGATACTTCCATGGGCACTGTTCTTCTGAATTGGCTTCTATAATTCCTGCTCTCTCTTTAAAAACAGTCTGAACACGTGCCGCCACCAGCCAACATCCATTTACTGTCCAACTTCAAACTCACAGAACCAACTTTTCATCTTCCTCGTTTATTCATTCAACTGCCGTTTTCTGGAACAACCTTCCTTCATATGTATTTCCTGAAAATTACAGTCTACAGAAGTTCAAGTCCAATGTCAACAAATATCTTCTTTCGTCTTCTCAATCTCCAACCCAAGCACGGTACTAAGTACTATAGGTTCTAATACTTCTCGTGTTTGGGGTTTCCATAAAAAAAAAAAAAAAAAACAATGCCTAATTATATCCATACATTGGGTGGCATCTTGTAACCAATTACTGATGGTGCACATGCTTAATGACAGCAAGCTTTCCTCTAGTTGTTAACACTTTCTTAATTACTGACATATATTTTGTGTATTTTATTTTAGCAATTTTGTGAAATTAATTTCTAAAATAATTTGTAAATTTAATCCTTAACTTTTCTAAAGTATTTATGCTAGGTTAAATTCTTTCTGGTAAAACTTCGGTAGCTTAAATTTAATTTCACTAGTGGATAAAGTTTTGTTAACAGTTTAATTTCTGTAATACTTTACAGAAGTTCTTAGGTTCAAATTGTATCTAAATAATGGTTGTTACAAGATCTACTTACAATACAAAGTTCAAGGACATCATGACTCAGATGGAAATGGGTGTGGGTATTTCCAGTGTGAGTCTAGTTTGTTAATCATATAGCCTGTTGCCTGTATTCTAGGGTCAGTCTAGTACACAAACCAAGCTCTACTGATGATTTGTTTCTTTGCATCTGACGTAAGGAGTGTACCGACCTCAAATGAGAACTTAGTGCATTATGAGAAGAATTTGAGTCACTGAAGAAACAGGTACATGCCCTAGCAAAAAATGTAACTGGGAGCTCATCAGGGACTAACGTATCTTGTGACCAACCAAGTGATGCACCCCCAATCTGGATCCAAGAAAAGAGTAGTCAAGTGCATACTGCTCTGGTTGAAGGAGATTTAGTTTTATTGCAAGACTCTGCTGTCAGGGAAACAGGTACCATTTTTTGTAATAAAGATAGGTGGATCAGAACAAGGGAATTTTTCAAATAGGCCTCTGGGGTTGGGAAAGTTCTGATTCATAATAACTGCAATGTAATACACCAACTGTATAGCTGAAACTTTATTAAAATGAAATAATAGTATAATATAAGACGGGATCAAATTAAAATGGCAAAATAAAATACACTGATTGTAAGATAAAAGCAGTAAAATAATAAAATATGAAAACGAAATATTGTTGTTATTTGGTTTTTAGGAGCATTAGCAACTAGGGCCATATTGCTCCAGGGATATGCGGTGGTCATTCCCTGACCTTTCCGCATCCGCCGTATTTGGTGGCTCACGGCCTCGAACCCCGGTCTAACCAAGAAGCATGTACTACGCTCTGCTGCTCCTGCCCACCTGGCTAATAAGGCGCCATAAAAATGAAATATAAAGAATAGTAATTACACTATATGGAATAAAAGCGATAAAAACAACCGTAGCTTTCAAAGGCAACTGCCTCCTTTAATAACAATAAGATAACTTGTCATGTAAAAGTAAAGTGCAGCTATTATCAATCCACTGCAGGATGGAAGCCTCCTCAACAATTCATGTTGAGGGAAATGGACCATAATCTGCCACACTGGTCCAGTGCAGGTTGGCAGATCGATCGTATTCAGCAGTCAGGGGCTTGAACCCCGGTCTACTCAAAGAGCGTGTGCTACTGCACTCCCGCTCCTGCCCACTCGGCTACGGAATCCTTAAATAACTGCATGGTCATGGCACGCAGCACGTGTTATCGTAGAAGCATAGGCAGTATCTTCCACACATGCAGGGAAACTAGAAATGGCTCGGGAGTGTGCCAGGTGGAACCATTCATCCCATCAAAGAATTATGGTTTCAAAGAAGGGAGTGATAACAGATTCCCCTGTCTCTATTAATGGTATTATGCTCAGAAGAGGAAATCTGCAAACTCTCAAGCCATTTGCAGTTCCAATATCCATATGAACATATCAATCCATATCAACTATGATGATATCGCAGGTGAAATTTGGTGGTTCTTCTCCCAAAAATGTTCAGCAACAGTAGACTTCCCATAATCTGTGGCCTTTATTGCATTAATATGCTCCCCCATACAATTTTTGAAATGGCGTTTTGTCTCACCAACATTGCACTCTTCACAATCCGGGCATTTATGCTCATATATGACCCGACTTGTACCTTCCATGGGTACGGGAGCTTTAACCTTCAACACGACAGTGTGCAATCTTTGCCCTGGAAGTTGCACACAGTGTATCTGGTAAGCACGTAATACTTGGACAATTTGCTCAGTTAAGCCCGGATACTAGGGAATGTATGTAGTGGCAACAGGTGTGAATGACTCTCTTTGTTCGTGTTCCACTTCCCAAACATATTTATCCAAGACCTTCTGGGGGTACCTGCATTTCCTGAGATCTACTGTAACATGTTTAATCTCCTCCTTTCTATCCTCGGGGTGCTAAAGTGGGATCCAGCCCTATCCAACAAGGCCCTAATAACATTATTCTTGTGATTGTTGGCTTGTCCCATGTTATAATGCATATATTGCCCCCTGCACATGGGTTTTCTTTATGTACTCATTTTTACTCTAGGGTCATCTCTTTAAACTAACACATCAAGAAAAATGAGGGTACTATCTATTTACACCTCCGAGGTAAACTGAATAAAAGGGGAGAAGCTATTAAGAAAACTGAGAACCTCGTCCTCTCTTCCCCTCCGTACAATGGCAAATGTATCGTCGACGTAACGTTTCCATGCACACAAGGGGGAAGCAGACACATCAAAAATCTTAAGACTCAAGCTCCTCCACCACTAGGTTGCTACAGCAGCACTAATTAGAGAGCCAATCTCTGCGCCGTGAACCTGCTTTCATTCTGATCACGGTGCCGTGAACCTGCGCCGTGATCAGAATGAAAAGTACATAGTGTTTTGAAATAACATAGTAGTGCTGGAGAGACAGTTCTACCCTGCTACAAATGTCTTCTATGCTCAAGGGAGTTCTGTCCCTTAAGGTGTCACCCCTCTCCAATGCCATGTTCATGCATTTCACCCCATGCTCAATTGGGATGCATGTAAATAGAGGCAACACATTGAATGACACCCTGGCCTCGCCATGGTGTCATTCTAGATGATTATTATTTGTATCGGCATGATAGAGAAAATACTAGGGGTGAGAATATTCTAAGCCTAATCATTACTCACAAACCAGATGACATCATAGGGCTTAAAGCACAGGTACCATTTGTAGGTAGTAATCACACAGTCGATAGTTGAAAGATGAAGAAAGATGTTGCAGTAGTTGAAGGTAAAGGCACTAGTTTTAATTTCAGAAAAGGTGAAAATAATCACAGAAGCCATGAGTGTATTTATACCATTAAGAAAATATAGCACGAAGAGGATGCTGGGATAGATGAATACAAAGCTGGCCAGTCTAACAGATCAGAATGAAAAGTACTGAAGCCTACAATAGCTACAAGTTGATCTGTAATAGCACCACAGTTAAGGTTAGGGATGCAAAGGCTGTATACGAGAAAGCACTGGCTAAGAGAGAAAAGAATGGGGAAAGGAGTTTTTCATATATGTGAATGTAAAGAAGAAAACAAATCAGATCGGACCTTTGTACACTGAGCATGGAAAAGTCTTGATGAATTTGAGGTATTGCTCAAAACATCAAAGGCAGTAAAATCCATGGAAGTGAAGCCAGTCGACATCGCTAGTCGGTTTAGCATGTGTTATCGTATGTCGAGTCAGTTTGGTGTGACAAGCATTGGGAGATCAAAATTGAGAGTAGGAGTGTGTTATAGGCCTAATGACTCTGATGAGTATAATAAGGAACTGTACAGGGAAATAGTGGGCCAGTAAATCAGAGAGTCTTATAATGGGGGAATTTAATTTCACAGATATTGACTAGAATTTGTGGGTTGGTCACTCGCACACTAGCAAGGATTTTGTGGATTTACTGGATGATTGTTTTCTACATCAGCATGTTCTGTAGTTGCCTCCCGAACATGCTGATTGTTTTCTACATCAGCATGTTCGGGAGGCAACTACAGGGAGTAATACTCTTGATCTGATTATCAGTAGTAATTCTTCATGCATTAAGAATCTGAAGATAAAGGAACCACTAGGTGGCAGTGATCACAGTGTGCCGAAGTGGGATTTACTCAAAGAGGTAACTACCATCAGGGGTAAAGGAAAAGGGTTTTTGCTTTCGTAAAGGTGACTACAATGGTCTGAGACAGTATTTCAATTCTATACAGTGAGACCAACAGCAAATTCAAAATGGGAAGCATTCAAAGAATTTATCTTGGAAGCTACTTTACATACCGACTAAGAAATATAACTGTTCAAGGTTTAGGCCTAAATGGATGTCAGATCAACTAATGAGACATATGGCTGTTGTTGTTATTTGGTTTTTAAAAGCATTAGCAACTAAGGCCATATTGCTCTGGGGATATGCGGTGGTGATTATTCCCTGACCTTTCCGCATCTTCCGTATTTGGTGGTCACGGGCTCGAACCCTGGTCTAATCAAGAAGCGTGTGCTACGCACTGCTGCTCCTGCCCACCTGGCTATGGAGGCGCCAAGACATATGGCAGAGAAGAAAAATGCATGGGATACATATAAATTAATGGGTGACATGGAAGCCTAAGATAGATATAAGCTAGTCTGTAACCAAGTCACAAAGGAAGTTAGGCAGGCAAAGGTAGATTACGAGAAATCTTTGCCAAAGGATGCAAAGGAAAACAGCAAAGAGTTCTTTACTTATGTAAACTCTAGAAGGAAGGGGATGAATCAGATTGGTCCACTTGATATCGATGGTTCAACTGTTGATGATCCTGTTCAAGTAGCTAACACTATAAATGAGTATTTTGCATCTACATTCACACATGAGGAGTTATTCAGGGAGGGGACTGCCAGAGGTGAAATAAACTCTGGCAGTGAGAGCTAGATGATTTTGTAATAACTGAGAGGAAAGTGGAGGAGAAATTGTTGAAGACAAACATAAGAAAGGCACCTGGGGTGGATGGGATCTATCCAGTTATATTACAGGAGGCAGCAAAGGAAGTAAGCAAACCCTTAGCCATAATTATGAGAGCTTTGGAATCAGGGAAGGTACCCATAGACTGGAGATGTGCAAATGTGACCCCAATTCACAAAGGAGGATCAAAGGCTGACACAAGTAATTATATACCTGTGAGTTTAACTTCTGTTCCAGGAAAATTAACATTAATGGAGGCACTGGTTAAAGAAGCACTGCAGGATCATCTAGACAAGACTTCAGTTATACCTTGGACACAGCATGGTTTTGTTAAGGGAAAGTCTTGCCTGACCAATTTGATTGGATACTATGATGCAGTCACAAAAGAACTGGATGTAGAGAATAACTTTGATATAATATATTTGGATCTTAGAAAGGCTTTTGATACTGTTGCACATGGAAGACTGCTGCACAAATTGGAGTAGTGTGGCATTGGAGGCAAATTTCTGCTATGGATAAAGGGATGGTTGAGCAAGAGAAGACAAAGAGTGGTAATCAATGGACACTGCTCATTGTGGACTAATGTTATTAGTGGAGTCCCCGAGAGTTCAGTGTTGGGTCCATTGTTGTTTTCTGTATTTATAAATGATATTAATGATGGTATATCAAGCTTAATGTCCAATTTGCAGACGATACAAAGGTTGGCAGGGTTGTTAATGACACTACTGACAGTATGCTGCTGCAACAGGATCTGGAAAGGTTGAGCAGATGGGCTGAGAGGTGGAAAATGAAGTTTAACATTGACAAATGTAAAGTACTACATATGGGAAACAGTAACCCCAGAGTAACGGATAAACTCTGTGGTACTACACTGACAGTGGTAGAGAATGAAAAGGACCTAGGGGTAATTGTGTAAGCAGATATGGTAGTTTTCTGAGCAGTGCAGATGGGCTGCAAGAGTAGCTCATGGTGTGTCGTCAATTATATACAGGAATTTTGCAAATTACCATGTCTGGAGACTAGGTACCTGCGAGGTGATCTGATAGAGGTGTATAAAGCCTTGAATGGTTTGAGCATGATCAATGCTGTTGGGATACTTCCTCTTGCTCAGAATAATCACCTGAGAGGGCATAAATTCAAATTGACGAAGAAAGATGTAGGATTGATGTGTGGAAATTTGCCTTTAGCCAGCGGGTAGTTGGTTGGTGGAACGGACTTCCATCCCATGTTGTGGAAGTTGATAGTCTAAATAAATTTAAGGGCCAGCTGGACAGGTATTTCGAACGAACCGAGGGGTGAAATGGGAGTGGTTTTTTTTTTTTTTTTTTTTTTTTTTGGCTGATGCTGCATAAGCTTGCTTTCTTGCATCATATGCCTCTGCTAGGACAGTACATAAACTGCTTACAACACCATTATTGAACTCTGTTACCATGCAAAAATAGAGTGGTCAAATTGTGCAAATTAGTAACAAATTATGTAATTGAATTACATAATTTCATAATAAAAAATTAATCTAATTTAATTCTGGTTAATACCATAAATTTGGTTTCTCATCCTATCTGAATGATATATTAATATGTTTTAGTAGATGCAAAATTTAAGTGCAAGATAGTGGAGAAAAGTATATTCAAGAATGGTTTTGATAATGTATAACAAATATCTTCTTTCATCTTCTCAACCTCCAACTCAAGCAGGTACTAAGTACTATAGGTTCTAATACCTCTCGTGTTTGGGGTTTACATAAAAAAAAATAAATAAAATAAATAACTAACAGATTGACATTTATTTTTAGCCTTTTTCAATTTTATTCACATTGAGCAGCATTAATTTCAGTTGAGGAGTCATGAAGAGTTAGTTCAACATCACATCGTTCTTGACTAATTTATTATATACTGTACGATTTATATCATAGTAGCTCCATTACTGTATCTATCAATTCTTAATAAATAACAAACCTTTTAATTAAAGTATAATTACAATGCAATATACCTCTGGGCTACCAAGGTATTTTGCAACTATTAGACTTTTATAGCAGCAGTTACCAAAGTAGCTCAAGGAAGAAATTTTTGTGTTTTTCCTTCCATTACTAAACGTCATATCATGCTTAACCCAATGCTAATACTCACTTTTCAAGTGAGTATTAGCATTTGGTTCACTTAGGTTATGCATTTTGTTTGCATTTAGTTCATGCTCCCTTGAGAAGGAAGAGTTAGAACAACATTAAATACCAACAACAGCAGCACATATTTTGTAGGTCCATGAAAAGATTTTTTGTTCAATTTGACTTCATCATTGCCATTTCCCCCCCTCCCATATAAAGAAACATTGCAATATACAGTGAATGAATATATTTTCAATTAATAGCAGTAACGATGTCCATTTCCACTTGCAGTCTGCCAAACCTCATGTACTTTTTCTGACAGAATCTCAGTTATCAGTTAACTCAACTACTGCTCATCTCAGTTGCCCAAATTATTCACTGTAAGACTCCTTTCACCTCAAAGGTGGTACTTGTGCATATATCCGTTCCAATATTCCCTGTCAAAGAATTGGTAATTTGGAATCTCTTCTCTTCGATCTTCTCTGGCTTAAAATCTTTCTGCCTCACTGTGTCAAATTTATATGTTGTCTCTACTGTTCTCCCAACTCCACTAATCAATTGGTGCTCTTTGACTTCCTCTCTTTCCAACTTGTCTTTCTCCAGTCCAACTTTCCTAACAGTGAGGTAATTTTCCTTGGTGATTTTAATGTTCACAACTCCAGCTGGCTTCCGTTTTCTAGTCACACCGACCCAGCTGGTCGAGATGCTGAGGCTTTTGCAATTTCTAATGATCTCACAGAGATTGTTCATTTACCTACAAGAATACCGGACAATCCTAACCATACAGCCAACACACTTGATCTTTTTCTCACAAACAACACTTCTAAGTACACGGTCGAAGTGAGTGGTCCTTTAGGTACCTCAGATCACAACTTGGTGATTGTCTCTTCTCCAATGGAGCCTTTATCTAATGGCTATTCCCAACCTCGTATTGTTTGGCATTACAAGAATGCAAAATGGGATGACCTGTGAGATTTCTTTTCTTCTTTTCCTTGGTCAGACTACTGTTTCAAAACTTCTGATGTCAACGTTTGCTCAGATGGTGTCAGTGAAATTATTCTTGTAGGAAAGGAATCCTTTATTCCACACTCCACTCTAAAATCTCGTCCTTTATCTAAACCTTGGTTTTCCAATAAATGTGCTAAGGCTGTTCAAGGGAAGAATGTTGCATATCATAATTGGCTTTTTCCAATTCTTCAGTTTCATTTTCTGCCTACACCAAAACTCGCAACAATTGTAAAGCAGTCATTAATCAGTCCAAACTAGATTTTGAACAGGCTAAGAGTAGAAAACTTGCTTCTTGCTTTAATGGTAGCCGAGCATTCTGGTCTCTTGCCAAAGCTATTGGCCACAACTTTTGTCCATCACTGTCAAAACCAGATGGTTTTGTTGCCAAAGATAAAGCTGACCTGCTAGCATTCCATTTTTCTTCCAACTCCTGTATTAATGATCTTGGTAAAACACCTCCCAACATTCCCAACATGCTCCATTCAATGCCTCCTGTGGTCTTCCGTCAAAAGGATGTCAGAAGGATTTTGAGGAATCTTGATGGTGTGAAAGCCCCAGGTCCTGATGATATTTCTCCACTTGTTCTCAAAACCTGTGCTCCTGAACTAACTTCTGTTCTTGGCCACCTTTTTTCACTTTCTTATTCCAAAGGCCTTCTGCTTGGAAATTTTCAGTTTCTAAAAAGGGTGACAAGTCCCTCTCATCCAATTATTGTCCCATTGCAATTACTTCTACTCTTTCTAAAGTAATGTAGAAATAAATTAACCACCAACTCTTAAAAATACCTAGAAACCTTCTGTCTGATCAAAGATTGCCAATATGAATTCCATCAGTGTCGATCCACTGATGATATTCTGGCTTATGTTACCCATTTATGGACAAATTCAATGGAAAAGTTTGGTGAAACACAAGCAGTTGCCCTTGACATCTCAAAGGCTTTCGATCGTGTTTGGCATAAAGGTACTGTAAACAAGCTTCCATCTTATGGTTTGCCAACTGTCTTTTGTAATTGGTTATCCAGTTTTCTCTTTAATCGCTCACTGAGGGTGATGGTAAATGGCTCTCTGTCTTCTAACTTCTCCACTAATGCTAGTGTCCCCCAAGGTTCAGTTCTTTCCCCCACTCTTTTCCTCTTGTATATTAATGACTTTCCATTGACTGGAAATCCTATCCATAATTTTGCCGATGATGGTACATTGCATTCCACTTTCCATTTTGAAAAACCTTGCCCTGCTCAATCAGCTTCAACTTCTTGAATATCCGCTACCAATTCCTTAACTGCCAATCTCCTGGTAATTCTCCTGTGGGGCAAAGACAACTTAGTTGATTAAATCCTTCTAAAACTCAGTCTTGTCTTATATCTCGCAAAAAAGGATTCTTCTGCTCCTATGCTTATCTTTGGTGATACTCCAATTTCTAGGCAAAATGATATCTATTTTGGGGATTACCCTGACTTCTAATCCCTCTTGGTACAAACACATTGCAAATATTGCTTCCTCTGCATCTAAAAAACTTGGTTTTCTCTTTTGCTCTCAGCATTACTTTTCTTCCAAACAGCTGTTCACTCTGTACAAATTGCAAATCCACCCTACCATGGAATATTGTTCCACATCTGGGGCGGTGCCCACAAAACCTCTCTCAGGCTTCTAGATTCCATTCAGAAGAGGGTAGTTAGGTTAATTAATGACTCCTCTTTAACAGAGTCTCTCTATTCTCTGTCTCATAGATGTATGAGACAGAGAATGTTTCTGCTGCATGCCTTTTTTACAGATACTTCCATGGGCATTCTTCTGAATTGGCTTCTATAATTCCCGCTCTCTCTCTTTCAAAACAGTCTGAACATGTGCCGCCACCACCAGCCAACATCCATTTACTGTCCAACTTCAAACTCACAGAACTAACTTTTCATCTTCCTCGTTTATTCATTCAACTGCCGTTTTCTGGAACAACCTTCCTTCATACGTATTTCCTGAAAATTGCAGTCTGCAGAAGTTCAAGTCTAATGTCAACAAATATCTTCTTTCGTCTTCTCAACCTCCAACCCAAGCACGGTACTAAGTACTATAGGTTCTAATACCTCTCGTGTTTGGTGTTTTCATAAAAAAAAAAAGTAATAACTGATCCATTTGTTTTTCTTTTCTCTTGTGCATTTGGACTCAAAGGAGTCAAAAAATTCTAATAGGAAATTCTGGGTGGTTCTGCTAATAAATAAAAATTCCTTAATTTAATTGACTATATGTGGAGGGGTTAAGCTTGTCTGCTAAATCTGATCATCCATTAAACTTGAAAGAAATACAGTACATTAACTCCAAAACTGCCAGAATATTATGAAAAAAGTGTAACTGAAACAAAAAACATTAAATGTTGTAATATTATATTTTGTACTTACTGTGCAGAATAGAACAGCTTGAAATTTTGTTGTGATATAGTGCTGCATGCCTAGTGTTAGTGGAAACTTTGACTAAAGCTTATCTGGAGTCTGAAGGGCTGTTGAGTACCAGCCCTGAAAGTTCACGACTCCCTGTGATATCTGAGCAGGCTGAGAAAAAGGAAGGTGATGTCAAAGAAAATCCTGACACTCTTCTACTTTATTGTGAAAATAATCTAATTAAGGCAGTTTTGGCACCAGTCCTGTACAGGCTTTATGCCTGTACAGGACTGGTGGGACCTAGTGACATGAGTGGGTGCTGAAATCTTTTGAAGTGAGGGTTTACTGTATATTAAATTATAATTTATTAAAAGAAGATTTAAATTATATAGAATCTTAAAATTTTATACGATGAGCATATGTTACAAAAAAACCAGTGAGAGCCATGTATGGATGGGAATGGCAAGGGAGAAGGGCATGTCCCTATTTAGTATGCAAAAATGCTTCAAAGCTTTGATTTCTTTAGTTTTTTACTGATCACAATATTTGTTTTTATGTATGAATTTTAGTAGGAAGTATTCTCTGAGCCCGAGCAAATGCTAAGAAAATTTGTTCCAGAGTTGTGTCACTGATTAAGTAATCTTCTAGATGTAATGTTTCTTTGGCTCTTTCCATCATTGTGAAAAGATGGCTCCAAGTCATCGAGGTATTAGTTATATGATAATATACCACTCCCTAAAGAAAAAAAAAAAAATCATCAGAATATAGAATTATATTTAACAAGAATTCAGATTCTTAATAAATAGAAAAAGTTTTTAATTAAAGTAACTCACCTCTAAGACTGCTTGGTTACATTTTCATATGAGGAAGAATTAAAAGAAGGGAGACAAAAAGAACTGGAAATTTACTAAGACATTAACTATTTTGAAATGCATTTTTGAGTAGGATTCGCAATTTAAAGACATAGAATGAAACAGGCATTAAAAACAAAACAAGGTTTGTACATAATTCTAAATAGAAAGGAAAGAAGTGAACCAAACATTTTTAAAACAGCATTTTATCCTCAGTTGCCATAAATAAAAAACTGCATGACAGATTAGTAATTATACTATGAAGGAAGCACATGCACAGCAGAGATTACTCCTAACTGGTCAGGAGTAAATTGTTAAGATTCAGAATGTTGGAAATTTCTGTAGGGAGTTCTCACATTCAGTGCATGACTGTCTCTTAATTTGAATTTTGATATAGCTAAGACAACCATGATGTGTATAAAAAGAATATATATACTTTGAGGGGGGGCACACCTATGACTGTCTATTAATTTGAATTTTTTTATATGTAAGGCTCCTATGATGTATATCAAAAGTGCACACGCACGCACGCACACTTTGGAGGGAGGGACACCTATAAGGTGAGGTATGGTGCAACCACTAAAAAAACAAAACTAACTGCAAGAATGGTTATGTTGAACTTCAAAAGCTTCCATGCAATTACTCAGTGAAACTAAAATTTCACTTCAAAATCTGCTCTAGTATAATTATGTCTGTATTTTATTTCAGAAAGTAGAGAAAATTTCAGTCATTTATCTCATATCAACAATTTTTGTGTGAAGATTCTTTTCATGCTGCACCTGTCAGGTAAAGCATGACCAGTAACAAAGATTAACCAAACAGATGCCTGACTTGCTAATTGATATGAAGTTTCTGTCAACTCCACTAAGTCTTACACGTTGAATTATATATTTTTTTCGAAAAGTTTCACTGTATCAGGTTTATGAATGGCAGTATAGTTAAAATGCTATTTACACCTATGTTGTTGTTTGTTTGACTTACTGGTGTAAGGGCTACTAAAGCTATAAATAATGCACCTATTACCGCCTTAGTAGGCACAGGTTTTCTATAATAAATGGGTGGATTCAGATCAGATGATATTTGTTTATCATTTTGAGGAAAGTAAAAAGATCATTAATATCTCATCAGTTTCCGAGGATCTGCTGTTAAGTAAGTTGATTAAAGGAACATATTACAGGAAAGCTATTTTTTTTGTTCTCTTAAGCATCAATCTCAAGCATTCAATGATCAGGTGTTTTACTGTTAGTTGAGTTTGATAGTTGCTGCATAGTGAAGGATCATCCCATGTGAGTAGGTAACTATGAGTTAGGTGGGTATGCCCAATCCACAATCTAGCAAGTACGACTTGCTAGATTGTGGATTGGGTACTTCTTTCCTTTTTTATTTTTAGGCTTGAATGTCACTGCTTGTGATCATTTTTAATCTGGAAAAGTTTATTGCTTTTGTTCTTCTGCCAACTGGACAGCCATTTTTTTCCCCTACTAGTACATTGTTGTTGTTGTTGTTGTTTTTGGTTTTTGGAGCATTAGCAACTAAGGCCATATTGCTCTGGGAATATGCGGTGGTCATTCCCTTGACCTTTCTGCATCCTCCGTATTTGGTGGTGATGGGCTCGAACCCTGGTCTAATCAAGAAGCGTGTGCTACGCACTGCTGCTCCTTCCCACCTGGCTATGGAGGCGCCTTAGTACATTGTATGATGTTTGTAATCAGTGTAAGGTATCTGGAAGTCTGATGTTATGTGACTGGCATTCTTGCCTGCAAAATCTGCTTGTTTGTTTGCAAGAAGCTGCACTAACTTTATTCCAATTTGTTGTAGTAGGGGAAGATTTGAAGGAAGTTTACTGAAGAGCAGATACAGCACTTAAGGAATAAGTATAGATGATGGTTTGAGGGTATAAAGGCTGTTTTTCATTCTCTGAAGCCATTAGGATAGCATACCATTCTGAGGTGTAAGTGCTGTATTCCAAAGGGAGCGGCTAAGATATTGTAATATTTGGTAGAACTACAGATGCACCAACTTTACTGTCTGTCATGGAACTGTCAGTGTAAATTTGAGTGAAACTAGAGAATTGAAAAGGGCGAGCTGTATGGATTGCTTAATACTAAAATTTGGAAGTGCATTCTCCCTATTGTTGGAAATGTTTATCAATTAATATTTTCAATTAATAGCAGTAATTATCAACATGTGCCAATGGTATATGCCATGGTGGTGTAGCCATGTTAACATCTGGAATTATGTTATTCATATTTAGTTCCCAAAAATGTATTTAAGCTTTGTAACCTATTGCCAACTCTGCCACTGCCGGTCCCAAGCCCGGATGAGAAAGGAGGAGGGGGAGGAGCATACCTCATGTAAAAAAAAAAAACCCCGGGCTCGTCTGGCTCCAGCCGACAGTACCTGGGATGGGCCCCTGCCTGGGTTACAGGTGAAGATGGAGGATCTAACTTCAGCAACAGTGGAAGTCTGTCACTCTTCCAAGATACTGGTCCCTCCGAAATTGTGTACTATGCAACAGAGGAATGGCAAGGCAGTTGCATTATCTGCCTTAAACCCTATGGATCTCAGTCATTGTAAGATAAACAGTAATGCTGCCACATCCGGGGTAACTGACGCAGTTGTTCTTATACCATGGAGAACAGCTGTGAAGAAAGCTATATGGTCAGCCAAAACTCAAATGTATCTCTCAATGCTAATTGTAAGATCACTTTACAAGCCCGGGAAAATAAAATTGGTAGAAGAATTGAAAAAGATCAATTGGGGTATTGTAGGAATGTCAGAGACACATTGGACAGAAGAAGGAACACTGGATATGACAGAAGGAAGAATATTTTACTCAGGGAGAAAAGACAACATACATAGAGAAGGAGTCGCTTTCATAGTAAAGAAATATCTATTAAATTCAATAACAGAAATTCACCCACACAGCTCAAGAATGATAAGTTTAAGAATAAAATGTAAAGAAAAAAGGAATCTTCATAAAAATAATCCAGGTATACACCCCAGACTCCTCACATGATGATACAGAGACAGCTGCCTTCTATTCAGACCTACAAGAAACCATAGATAGCACAAACAAAAAAGATATTTTAATAATAATGGGAGACTTTAACACAAAAGTTGGAGGCTTTTCGACAGACTTCAGTGACATATTAGGAAAGTTCGAGATAGGAAATAGAAATGAGCGAGGAGAAGAACTCTTGAACTTCTGCAAAGAACAAACTATTCATCACCAACACACTGTTCTACCACAGATCTCAACATAAGTATACATGGACATCACCAGATGGAAATACAAAAAACTGTATCAACTACATTTTAATAAATAACTGGAAATCATCTATTCAAAATGTTAAAACTCTTAGAAGTACAGATTTTGACACTGACCATGAACTGCTAACAGTAACAATTAAATGGAAATTTAAAAATACGAAGCCAAAGGACAATAGAGCAACATTAAATATTTCACGATTTGAAGAAAACAAAATAAAGGAAAAACATTACAAAAAAAATTAGAAGATATAAACTATTCATTATCTGTGGAAAATATATGGGAGAAAACTAAACAAATGACTAAAGATGCAGCCTAAGAAACCTTGGGAACAAAACCAAAACCAAATAATCCTTGGATTAAAGCAGAAATTTTAGATGTATGGATGGAAAAAAGACAAATGAAAAACCTCCTAAACAAAGAAAATAGTCGAGGAAAAATATAAAACCCTAAAAAACAAAATAGACAACCTATATAAAGCTGCTAAAAGGAAATGGTTGGAAGACAAAGCGAAGCAGTGCGAAGAGGTAAATAAACATCACGACTCTAAAACGACTTACTGGGTTATAAAGGAACTCTCTAAAACATTCGTCCCGAAAACACTGACGATAAAAAATAAAAACAATATAAAAACAGGAAACATGCAAAAAATTAAAAAAATATGGAAAGAATATTACTAAACCCTGTTCAAAGGGGAAGGAAAAAAACGCTCTTGCCTTAGATAATAGAAGAGATAAAGCGCCCTCGATAACAAAAGAGGTTCAGAAAGCAATTAGCTAAATGAAGAATGACAAGGCACCCGGAAATGATGGTATCCAAGCAGAACTATGGAAATTCTGAGGTGATGCAATGTTAAAACACCTTGCACAATCGTTTAATCTAATTTTATTTACAGGTAATATACCTGAAGACTGGAAAAGTGGAATAATAGTACCTATACACAAAAAAGGAGATAAAGAAAATTGTCAGAATTATAGACCCATTACCCTTTTAAACCATATATATAAAATATTTATAAGGATCTCACAAAATTGGATATTTAAAACATATGAAGAAACAATAGGGGAAGAACAAGCAGGATTCAGAAAAGACAGATCAACAATAAGCCAAATATTCACACTAAACATCATTCCAGAAAAATATTGGAATAAGAAGAAACCTTTATCTGTGCTTCATTGATTTCAAGCAGGAATTTCACTCTGTAAACAGAGAAAATTTAATGAAGCAACTACAAAAAATCCCACTTGATCATGAAATAATCATGTTTGTAAACAATTTCTACATAAATACAAGAGCAATAGTAAAATTCAACAACCTTAAAAGAGAGAAATTTGAAATAGAGAAAGGGGTCATGCAGGGATGTTCTTTATCTCCATATCTATTTAATATTTCTCAATGGTCCTTGAGGTTATCACAGACATTCTCTCAGATATGCCAGACAAGCTGTTCTTGCTACCTGGGAGTCTAAAACGCTAATGGAACTGATATTCGGGCGACACTTAAGTCAAGTGGACCCAATTTCGGCGAAGTCCGGACGGTCTATGACAGCCAAATCCTCTGCTTGTACCTTCACGATGGTGGGACTGGGTATAACCTCCATGCACAAGTACATGGTGGGTGACCACCCAGGTGTGAACCAACGTAAGCAGGGGTCGAGGTGTGGCGCCCACACCACATGGAGGAACGCCGCCCCTCTATGTTACCAGGCAGTACTAGGTGGTAGATGACTCTCATCAACCGGTGAAATACCACCACTTTGCTTATTGGAGGCTTGAAGTGGTGGAACCCATGTTTAGTCTCTAGAGCTAAGTTCCGGCCAACCCTTCCCTATCTCTTCCATCATGCAGTATGATTGATGATTTTTGAGGTTATGATGACTGTCGTGGTGAGATCCAATATTCCTTACATTTCGAGGGTACAGCTCTAAAACGGTGTTCGCAGGCCGGCCGCTAGATAGTACACCGGACCAAACCTATTGGTAACTCTCTAGGAGGCTTCCCGATCAGCTAGTGTATAATCTTGCTACCTCTACTCTGCCAGATAGTGACTGGAGGGAGTCCGAGTAGTGTGTATGCGGGGAGCATTGTCGAGGCCACGTTATGTCAAGGATCTGGGTATATTCTTACCACATGTACGCCATATCCAAAAATTTCATTACTTCATACAGCATGTCCCACCCACTTTTTCTTACTATTGAATACACCATGAATTGTCAAAATAATAGAGCAAGCTTATCTGCGAAAAGATCTAAACCTCCCAAGGACTTCCTAATTTCACAAAAATATGTGGTCTTAATTCCAATCTCAACGATGTCCATTTCCACTTGCAGTCTTCCAAACCCCATGTACTTTTTCTGACTGAATCTCAGTTATCAGTTGATTCAACTACTTCTCATCTCAGATGTCCAAATTATTTGCTGTATGATTCCTTTCGCCTCAAAGGTGGTACTTGTGCATATGTCCGTTCTGATATTCCCTGTCAGAGACTTGGCAATTTGGAATCTCCTCTCTTTGATCTTCTCTGGCTTAAAATCTCTCTACCTCATTGTGTCAAATTCATCTGTTGTCTCTACCGTTCTCCCAACTCCACTAATCACTTGGAGCTCTTTGACTTTCTCTCTTTGCAACTTGACATTCTCCAGTCTAACTTTCCTAACAGTGAGGTAATTTTCCTTGGTGATTTTAACGTTCACAACTCCAGCTGGCTTCCATTTTCTAGTCACACCGACCCAGCAGGTCGAGATGCTGAGGCTTTTGCAATTACTAATGACCTAGCACAGATTGTTCATTTACCTACAAGAATACCGGACAATCCTAATCATACAGCCAATACGCTTGATCTTTTTCTCACAAACAACCCTTCTAAGTACAAGGTCGAAGTGAGAGGTCCTTTACGCACTTCAGATCACAACTTGGTGATTGTCTCTTCTCCAATGGAACCTTTATCTCATGGCTATTCCCAACCTCGTATTGTTTGGCATTAAAAGAATGCACCTGCGAGACTTCTTTTCTTCTTTTCCTTGGTCTGATTACTGTTTCAAAACTTCTGATGTCAACGTTTGCTCAGATCGTGTGAGTGAAATTATTCTTGCAGGAATGGAATCCTTTATCCCACACTCCTCTTTAAAATCTCGTCCTTTATCTAAACCTTGGTTTTCCAATAAATGTGCTAAGGCTGTTCAAGAGAAGAATGTTGCATATCGTAATTGGCTTGTTTCTAATTCTTCAGTTTCATTTTCTGCCTACACCAAAGCTTGCAACAATTGTAAAGCAGTTATTAATCAGTCCAAACTAGAGTTTGAACAGGCTAAGAGTAGAAAACTTGCTTCTTGCCCTAATGGTAGCCGAGCATTCTGGTCTCTTGCCAAAGCTATTGGCCGCAACTTTTGCCCATCTCTGCTCCCACCTCTGTCCAAACCAGATGGTTCTGTTGTCACTTCAGCCAAGGATAAAGCTGACCTGCTAGCATCCCATTTTTCTTCCAGCTCATGTATTAATGATCTTGGTAAAACACCTCCCACCATTCCTAACACGCTCCATTCAATGCCTCCTGTGGTCTTCCGTCAAAAGGATATCAGAAGGATTTTGATGAATCTTGATGCTAAGAAAGCTCCAGGTCCTGATGGTATTTCTCCACTTGTTCTCAAAACTTGTGCTCCTGAACTTACTCCTATTCTTTGCTACCTTTTTTCACTTTCTTATTCCAAAGGTGTTTTTCCTTCTGCTTGGAAATTTGCTCATATCCAGCCAGTTCCTAAAAAGGGTGACAAATCCCTCCCATCCAATTATCGTCCCATTGCAATTACTTCTACTCTTTCTAAAGTAATGGAGAAATCAATTAACTGCCAACTCTTAAACTACCTAGAAACCTTCTGTCTGATCAACGATCGCCAGTATGGATTCCGTCAGTTTCGATCCATTGGTGATATTCTGGCTTATGTTACCCATTTATGGACTAATTCAATGGAAAGGTTCGGTGAAACACAAGTAGTTGCTCTTGACATCTCAAAGGCTTTTGATCGTGTTTGGCATAAAGGTCTTCTAAACAAGCTTCCATCTTATGGTTTGCCAACTGTTTTTAGTAATTGGTTATCCAGTTTTCTCTCTGATCGCTCACTGAGGGTGATGGTAGATGGCTCTCTGTCTTCTAACTTCTCCACTAATGCCGGTGTCCCCCAAGGTTCAGTTCTTTCCCCCACTCTTTTCCTCATGTATATCAATGACCTTCTTCCATTGACTGGAAATCCTATCCATAGGTTTGCCGACGATAGCACGTTGCATTCAACTTTCCATTTTGAGAAACCTTGTCCTGCTCAATCAGCTTCAAGTTCTCGAAAATCTGCTGCCAATTCCTTAAATGCCGATCTTCAGGTAATTCTCCAGTGGGGCAAAGACAACTTAGTTGATTTCAACCCTTCTAATACTCAGTCTTGTCTTATATCTCGCAAAAAGGATTCTTCTGCTCCTATGCTTATCTTTAGTGACACTCCGATTTCTAGGCAAAATGATATATCTCTTTTGGGGATTACCCTGACTTCTAATCTCTCTTGGCACAAGCACATTACAAATATTGCTTCCTCTGCATCTAAAAAACTTGGTTTTCTCTTTCGCTCTCGGCGTTACTTTTCTTCCAAACAGCTGCTCACTCTGTATAAATCGCAAATCCGCCCTGCCATGGAATATTGTTCCCACATCTGGGGTGGTGCCCCCAAAACCTCTCTCAGGCTTCTTGATTCCATTCAGAAGAGGGCAGTTAGGTTAATTAATGATTCATCTCTAACAGAGTCTCTCCACTCGCTTTCTCATAGACGTACTGTTTCTGCTGCATGCCTCTTCTACAGATACTTCCACGGGCACTGTTCTTCTGAATTGGCTTCTATAATTCCCGCTCTCTCTTTAAAAACAGTCCGAACACGTGCCGCCACCAGCCAACATCCATTTACTGTCCAACTTCAAACCCACAGAACCAACTTTTCATCTTCCTCATTTATTCATTCAACTGCCGTTTTCTGGAACAACCTTCCTTCATACGTATTTCCTGAAAATTACAATCTACAGAAGTTCAAGTCCAATGTCAACAAATATCTTCTTTCGTCTTCTCAACCTCCAACCCAAGCACGGTACTAAGTACTATAGGTTCTAATACCTCTCGTGTTTGGGGTTCTCATAAAAAAAAAAAAAAAAAAAAAAATATTTACCTAGAAGAACTAATGAAATCAATTGAAGAAAAAAGAGGTACAATAATAAATGGAAAAAATATGAACCGCATAAAATATGCAGATGATATTGTGATTTTAACAGAAACCAAAAAACAACTTAAAGAAATATTAAGAAACATCGATAAAGCAAGCAACAATTATGGAATTAATATTAATATAAATAAAACCAAAGTAATGCAAATCAGAAAAAAACATAGAAGACATAAACATCCAAAATCAACAAATAGAACAAGTACAAAAATTTGTATACCTGGGCTCTGTAATAACCGGAAACCTAAGTAATATTGACCAAATTAATCACAGACTGAACATTGGATGGACAAACAATAACATATGGAACAGCAATAAAATCTCAAATAGTCTAAAAATTAAACTATATGAAACTGTCATCATACCCACAGCAACTAATGAATCAGAGAATTGGAGAATAAATATGAAAGAAAGGCAAAAAATGTCACTTGAAATGAGATGTCTAAGGAAAATCAATAAAACAAATTGGAGAGAACATAAAACTAATGAACAAGTAAGGAGAGATCTAAATTTTGAACGCAGAATAATAGAACAGATCTACAAAAAACAACTTCAGTGGTTTGGACATGTGAACCGGATGAAACAACACAGGCTGCCTAATGTAGTACTGACAGGAAGAATTGGAGATAAGAGACCACCAGGAAGACCCAAAAGAGAATGGCTCCAATGTCTAAAGGAAAACACAGGCTTTCAGAGTTATCAACAAATGATGCAAGAGATTGAGAACAATGGAGGATGATATCTAAATAGGGACTCAACACATGCAAAACAAAAGAGTAGAATGATGAACCTATTGCCACATGGTTTATTGTGCAAAGGTTTATTTTGATATAAATTATACCATTTTGGTGTGAACAGATATTGCCATATAGGATGATGTGGGAAACTTCTGATTTTAGTTGCATAGTTTAATAGCAGAGAATGCTGATGAAGGAATAGAAGTGGTCCATTTGCTTCAGTATAGAGACTCTGAACTGGCGATGTATGAAAAGCAAATACTGTAGTGCAATTCTGAGAGCATTGTGATGTACAAGGTCAAGCCATTTTAATACACTTTCTCTGGGCTGTGGCATATACAGGAGACCCATAGTCTAGTTTAGATCTAATTAACGACCAGTATAGGACTTTACACCTATACCACAGTGCTGCATTGGGTTATGTTGAATTATTAATTTCATTTTATCAGATTTATGATGAGAAGTACAGTATAGTTAAAATGTGATTTACACCTATACCACAGTTGTATTGCAGACACATTTTAATAAAACAGACAAACTTTTAAAAAAATTATTATAAAAAGTATATAAAATATATAAACATTCACATATTAATTTATGTGAATGTTTATATACTGTTCAATTTATAGCCTACAGTCAGTTCTGCTATAATGCAATACAGGTGTTTCTAAAAATCTCCACATTATGGTATTTCATTTAAAACAACAGGGCTTATGGGAAAATAGGGATGGGGCAGAGCACTAAAAAAAGTTGTCTGGTAAGTAAAACACTAAAAAAAGTTAATAAAATTGCTAACACAGGTTTAAACATCTTAAATTTCTAATAAATAAAAAATATTACAGTAAATATAGCAATTTACCTTGACAAAATATGAAATTTTGTTTGATTGATATTTCTGTTCACTGACATTTTTTTTTTTGGATTATAAAATTTAAAACAGTAAAAAAGATAAGCAATCAATAACGATGAACACAGGATGCACAAATTGCACAAGTGAAATGTTTACGAAGCTTAAGAAACAGGAATGAAGAGAAGAATCTGAAAATTTATTTATGTTTTTTATATGATTGAAGGTTTCATGGAAGGGGAAACACATTTCACTATAATAATGTAAAAACCCACAGAACTCCAGCTATCAGTATTATCGCAAATGCAGCAAGATAGAGTTTACTACCTGTTTATAATTAGATTGCACTAACAGAAAAGCCCAATAAACCGGGAACTGCAAATTGTTTTATGGTAGTGACCTACAGAAATGTGCTCCTCTGCTCACACTATCACGCCTCGCGAAATATCTGTTTGAACAAAAAAATGCGAGCTCGTGAAAACATGAGTTGGCCTACAATATCACTTGTTAACTTGTGAATATAGCAAGTGAGTCTCCGACCAATACAAGTACAGTAAATAGGAAATACAGCTCTCACACATTTGACATTTTTTAAGCTTCATAAACTTGTATATATTGCTGTGCAGGTCGCTACGTTCACTTGGTGTTACTCGCAGACGAAATCGTGCATGAGCCAATGCGAAAATTGCATTATATTCACATTGTTCCCTAATATATCAGTCGCACTGGAGCAAATTTGCATTGTGAAAATGCATGTTATAGCAGAACTGAGTGTATTAGATTCCAGTTACTTTACCTATCAATTTTTAAAAATGGCAAATCTTTTAATTAGAGAAATTCATTCTAAGACTGCTGAGTAATGTTTTCACAAAAGAAAGGATTGAACTAAGAAAGACAAAGGGAACCAAAAATTTACTAAGGCATTACTAAGTTTTGTGTACCTGTTGAAAATAAACATAGTGTAATAAATTAAACTAAAAACACTGTTGAAGAATAGTTCATTGCTAGTTGCTTCACTGCAACCAGCAATGAAGATAAAAGTGCCAACTGCTACATGCATACAAGTGAAAATTAAAAAGAATATAAAATTTTTGGAAATAAATAATTAATACAGTAAAATCTCGTTAATACAAACTCGGTTTATACAAAATACTCGTTTATATGAAGCACATACCATTCCCCTGCAAACGGATAGGCTTTTCTATGTAAATATATTTGTTTATTACAAAATTCGGTTAATACGTATTACAAAGTTCTTTTTCACCCCATGAGAAATAAATATTGTCATTTTGTTTGTTTAATACAAATGTTGGCAGAGCGATCCGATTATTGTCCCCCGGCCACCTGGCTCCCTAATTCCCGAAGGATGGCACCGACTTGTTAGAAATTAGTTTTGTGTAAACAAAAGCAGTTTATGGTAGGTACAACGTCATGTGCAATCAGAAAAACACATCTTTCTGAAGGATGAGTGTTAAATTAACAAAAGAATAAAAAGTTTTTCTGAGTTGTTTACATGCACTCCCTCGCTCTCCATGGGAATAAAGTCAGTTGCAATTGTTACCTCACTTCAAAGAGTCTTTTGCTATCGTATACAGCAATCTATTTTTTATCCATTTTATCTGAGCTGATGTCTTTTTCGGAACTTGTGTCTTTAAATTAATTTAAAATTTGTTTATATTAAATCTTATCTAGCACTGTTATGGCGAAAAAACGTAGACGGACAGAATTAAGCCTGGAAATTAAACTAAAAATTATACAAGAGACTGATAGGATGGAAAAAAGAAGCAAAATGGATATGGCAAAGGAATACAACATCCCTTTACCTACTTTATCTACAATACTGAAAAACCGAAAAAGACTTGAAGAAGTGCATGACACTGGAGCAGCGATGAAAAACTGGAAACAAATTTGTGGTGCAAAACACAAGGAGCTTGAAACAAAACTTTTCAAGTGGTACCAACATCTAATTTGCCAATATCAGGTCCAATTTTTCAAGAAATGGCAAATTATCTAGCTCAGCAACATGGGATTAGCGACTTCAAATGCAGCAGTGGCTAGCTCAAAAGATTTAAACACAGGAATAACTTGGTTTTGTGAAATGTTTGCGGTGAGTCTGGATTAGTCGACAAAGAAAAGGCTACAGATTGCTTGTGTCTGTAGCCTTTTTAATCTTGATGAGACAGGTTTAATTTATAATTTGCTGCCAAACAAAACATTTGCTGTTCGAGGAGAGTCTTGTCATGGTGGAAAATTAAGTAAACAAAGACTCACTGTTCTGTTATGCTGCAATTCAGATGGCAGTACAAAACTATGCCCACTTGTGATTCGTAAGTTTTCCAAGCTAAGATGTTTTAAAGCAGTTAACCAACGTCCCTGTGATTATGAGGCCAATAGAAGTGCTTTGCTTATGGTCAAAATTTTTCTGTCTTGGTTATCAAAATTGGACAGAAGAATGGCTTCAGAAAAAAGGAACATTTTGATGATTCCAGACCGTTGTACAGCACATTCTGCCGAGACACTTAAGTTTACAAATATATGGCTGTTGTTTTTACCCCAACCCCGCCCACCAATATCACCAGTTTAATGAAACCACTGGATCAAGGCATTATTTATAACCTCAAGAGAGCATATAGAGCCTGCTTGATAAGGTACTTGATCAGAAACATAGGAGGGAACAATTTGGAGCCAAATTGGAATGTCTTGGATGCTATTCTGTAATGTCTTGGATGCTATTCTTGTTATTGCTTGGGAAAGTATTACATAAAATGTAATAATCAACTACTTCAGAAAGAGTAGCTTTGGAGAGAACATCATTGAAAAACATGGTCCAGCAGGTGAATATGATAGCAACAGTGAGGAATGGAGGAATTTGAAGGAGTATATGGATTTTGTTGGCAAATTTGAAGAATTTGTGAAGGTGGATGATGAAGTTGCTACCACTGCAACGCCAACACCAGTAGAGCTGCTGGGTACCAAACAAAACAATGATGTTTTTGTTACCAGAGACAGCGAAAGTGAAGAAGCGCGCATACTACTATCTAAAAAAGATGCCCAAAATGCATTGAACATAATAGAGAATGTGTTGGCCTGCAGTAACGTTGATAAAGAAACAACTATTGCATTTGATAATGTCTGTGCTGTAGTTAAAAATGCATATTGAACAAAAACTGTACAAACAACATTGGATTCTTTCTTTAAATTAGATTAATTTATTAAAAAGTTAATGGTTTGCATGTCTCCTTTTATATTAAGATTGTAATTCTTTTTACTGTGATACTAAAATATTGTATATATCAAAATATATACTGTACAATATTTTCGCTTCCATTAATATTGCTTTTCTCTTAGTTTATCTTACAAATAAAATAAATTCTTTAAAAAATATGTTATTCCTATTACTGTATTATTAGACAAGGCTTCTGTTTTTATTTTATTTTATTTTTATTATTTTTGATATTATTATTAGTTATTATTATTCTTAAATATACAGTATGTACAAAAAAAAAAAAAAAAAAAAAAACGGTAAAATTTTGACACTTTTAGGGGACCTCGTTACTACAAACCTCGTTATTAAAAAACTTGAAAATTTAGGTCCCTTGAACTTTGTATTAATGAGATTCCACTGTAATCAGAAATCTAGATTTGACCAGTTAAGCAGAATTTCAGGGTTTCCTGCTTAATGGTTCTTTCAATGGTTCATTTGCCGTTAGCAAGCCATGGCAGAAATGTGAGTATCTGGGAATTACCACAGGACTGAAATCTCTTGAAAAAGCAGCCACTGTGGTTCCCTAAACTTTCTTTATTTTAAAGATTTTTTTCTTTATTGGGGGGGGGGTCTCCATTCACCCATGGGTCTATAAGAGTGGGAATTTTCCAAACTTGTTTCCAGTAGCACTAACTTTAAGCTGGAAACCTTGTCACTTTGCTTCCCTGGGAAGGTGCAGGTTTCTGATTATTTATTTATTTCTGAAATTTTTTAATTCTTCTTTTAATTTTCACCTGTATGCAGGTAATAGTTGGCATCTTATCTTCATTACCAGTTGCAACTATTTTTTCAATGTGGTATAACAGCATTTTTAATCTCATAAAAATCATTAGGACATTACTTCTTTTGAAATGTTTCAGTAGGATTGTCAATTTAAAAATAGGAAAAAAAAAAAAAAAAAAAAACACCCATGCATAAAAACAAAAAGAAGCTCTTGACACATAATTACATACCAAAAGACAAGGGGTGAACTGAACTTTTCAAAAAACACTTCATCCTCATTTGCCATAAACAAAGCATGCACAAAGGATTAGCCCTAATTATGTTATGAGGAAACATACACAGTGGAATGCACAGTAAGTAATCAAATGTTTAAACCAAACTATAAGGTTACTTACTAAGGTACAAATTTCCAAACACCAAAAAATTCTACCAGAGAAAGGGATGTTTCTAACATTCAATGTGCAACTGTCTATCTCCTAATTTAAATTTTAATATAGGTAAGGCTCCCATGATGCATAATTTATGATCATCAGTTAGTATAAATAAAATTTTGGTGTATAAAACTTCGGTTCACAGGCTGTGTCATGCATGTGCTAACAATTACATCCCACTAGTGTTACTATAAAAACTAACAATGATAGTAACTTTTGTTTACTACCATTTAAAACTTAACAGTTCAAACTTAATTTAACTTATATTTCGGGGAAAATAATGGAGTCACTGGTTAAGGAAGCATTGCAGGGTCATCTGTGCAGTAATAATTCAGACAGCATCAGTTTGTTAAAGGGAAGTCTTACCTGACCAATTTGATTGGATACTATGATATGGTCACAAAGGAATTGGATGCAAAAAATACTTTTGATACTGTTGCACATGGAACACTACTGTATAAATTAAAGCAGTATGGCGTTAAGGGCAAGTAGCTATAATGGATAAAAAGGTAGCTGAGTGGGAGAAGACAGAAAGTGGTGATCAATGACAGACAGAAAGTGGTGATATTGCCAAGGGGAATGTCGTTGTGTGTGTGTGTGCAAGATGTAACGAGTATGAAGAAATCAGGCGTCAACTCAGCGTTGTTATGGGCCTATATGAGAACTTGAAGGACAGGGTGGATGCCCTCGAAGGATTTAAATTGAGGGACCCATCAAGCACTCAGCTTCCCACATCAATGCCTGAGCTTGCACTTGAACATCACGCAACACAGCAGCAACCCCCAAGGCAGAATGCACTGGTCCCAAAGGAACTAGTTGTTGTTGTCGGTGACTCCATTGTCAGGGAAACAAGGAATATACTATGCAAAAAGATAGGTGGAACAGGACCGGGCATGTCTGCCAAGTTCAAAGGGCGATGAATCTGTAGAGCAGATAACATCTTTTAAGGGCACAAAAGGTGATATTGTTGTACACACTGGCACTAATGATATTAAGAGTAGGAGACCAGCGGAATTACTTAAGTACAGGTCAATGTTGGAAAAAACCCATGAGTTAGGGTTGAATTTGAAAGTGTCTGCAATTCTGGCCAAACACAATAGGAGGGAGTATATGATGAGAGCCTTTTCGATCAATTTGGTCCTGGAGAGATTTTGCAAAGCTCAAGGGGTAGAATTTTTCTCAGCCTGGTCATTGCTTTTTAACAGGAGAGACTGCTTCTACAAGGATAGCATACACTTAAATAGAAAGGGTGCAAGAATATTTGCTGATGCTATTGAGACAGAGTTAGGCGAGTTGGAAAACTGCTAGCTTGGGGGGGGATACACGGACTAATAGATTAAGAGTAGTCGCTGGCAGAGTTGAAAGTGATTCTTGTACTGCTTCTATTGAAATGCAATTGAGCAGCAGCCTGGAAAGCAAGGCAATGGGGATTTCGAGGACTGCTAGCAGTCATAATGGAACAAGTAAATACATAGGCTGTGTTAGGGTAACTAAGAGTAGAAACAGGTGATGTATACTTGCATCTACACCAATGCTAGGAGTATAGTTAATAAATTTGATGAGCTTGAACTGCTAGTCAAGACATCAAAGGCAGATATATTGTTAGGATATCAGAGCTGTGGTGTCACACAGACATAAGCAGTGCACAATTGGAATTTGGGGAGTACAATGTGTTCAAAAAGGATAGACAGGATAGGAAGGGAAGACTGGTTATGCTGTTAGTTAAGAAACACATAAAATCTAACGAAGATCATCCAGTTGATGTTGGTGAACAATGCAATATTGAGTCTGTTTGGTGTGACATAAGCACTGGGAAATGAAAAATGAGAGCAGGTGTGTGTTATAGGCCTAATGAATCTGATGAGTATAATGAACTGAGAAATTGAGCAGAGAAATAGAGTGGGCCAGTATGTCTGTTTGGGAATTTTTTAGGCGCATGGGTGTCTATGGCCATAGTGTGCCAAGTGGGCCAGTAAATCAGAGTGTCTTGTAATGGGGGATTATAATTTCCCAGAGATTGACTGGAATTTGTGGGTTGGTCACTCACACACTAGCAAGGCCTTTGTGGATTTATTGGATGATTGTTTTCTACAGCAGATGTTTGGGAGGCAACTAGAGGGAGTAATATTCTTGATCTGATTATCAGTAGTGATTCTTCATGCATTAAGAATCTGCAGATAAAGGAACTGCTAGGTGGCAGTGATCAGAGTGTGCTGAAGTGAGATTTACTTAAAGAGGTAACTACCATCAAGGGTAAAGGGAAAGGTTTTTGCCTTCGCAAAGGTGACTACGGTGGCCTGAGACAGTATTTAAGTTTTATACGGTGGGACCAACTGATCATGATGTTACCAACACCAATTCAAAATGGGAGGCATTCAATGAATTTATCTTGGAAGTTACTAGGCTTTACATACCAAAAATATTGTTCAAAGTTTAGGCCTAAATGGATGTCAAATGAACTAATTAGACATGTGGCAGAGAAGAAAAATGAATGGGATACATATAAATTAATGGGTAACATGGAAGCCTATGATAGATATAAGCTAGTCTGTAACCAAGTCACAAAGGAGATTAGGCAGGCAAAGGCCGATTACGAGAAATCTTTGGCAAAGGATGCAAAGAATTCTTTACTTATGTAAACTCTAGAAGGAAGGGGATGAATCAGATTGGTCCACTTGATATCAATGGTTCAACTGTGGATGATCCCGCTCATGTAGCTAACAAAGTAAATGAATATTTTTCATCTTCATTCACACATGAGGAATTATTCGGGGAGTGGAATGCCAGAGGTGAATTAAACTCTAGCAGTAAGCTAGATAATCTTGTAATAACTGAGAGTAAAGTGGAGGAGAAATTGATGAAGATAAATATAAGAAAGGCACCTGGGGTGGATGGAATCTATCCAGTTAAATTAAAGGAGGCAGCAAAGGAAGTAAGCAAACACTTAGCCATAATTATGAGCGCTTCCTTGGACTCAGGGGAGGTACCCATGGACTGCAGATGTGCAAATGCAACCCCAATCCAAAAAGGAGGATCAAAGGGAGACACAGGTAATTACAGACCTGTTAGTTTTACTTCTGTTCCATGGAAATTAATGGAGGTACTGGTTAAAGAAGCATTGCAGGATCATCTAGACAAGACTTCAGTTACAGCTCGGACACAGCATGGGTTTGTTAAGAGCAAGTGTGGCCAATTTGATTGGATACTATGATGTAGCCACAAAGGAGGTGGATGCAAAGAATAATTTTGATATCATATATTTGGATCTTAGAAAGGCTTTTGATATTGTTGCACATGGAAGACTGCTGCACAAATTGGAGCAGTGTGGCATTGGAGGAAAATTTCTGCTATGGATAAAGGGATGGTTGAATGGGAGAAGACAGAGTGGTAATCAATGGACACTGCTCTTCGTGGAGTCCCCCAGGGTTTCAAGTGTTGGGTCCATTGTTGTTTTCTTTATTCATTAATGATATTGATGATGGTAAATCAGGCTTAAAATTCTCGCATTACAGAGAGAGAGATTGAGAGAGAGAGAGAGAGAGAGAGAGAGAGAGAGAGAGAGAGAGAGAGAGAGAGATGATGTTGGTAACATCATCAGTTGGTTCCACTGTATAAATTTAAAAAATCTCTGATCCCACTGTGGTAAACTTTGCGAAAGCAAAAACCCCTTCTCTTTGTCCTTAATGGTAGTTACATCTTTAAAGAAATCTCACATCAGTACAATGTGATCACTGCCATCTGATAAAGGAAAAGAATCTGCAGATAAAGGAACCTAGTGGTTCCTTTATCTGCAGATTCTTAATGCATGAATAATCACTACTGATAAGCAGATTAAGATTATTTCTCCCTCTTGTTGCCTGTCTAATATGTTGCTGTTGAAAACAGTCATCCAATAAATCCATAAAAGTCTTGCTAGTGTGTGAATAACCAACCCACTGGTGGTTGGTTATTCTATTCACACACTAGTTGAAAGTTAAAATCCCCCATTATAAGACATTCTGATTTACTGGGCCACTCTATTTCTCTGCAGCTGTTCATTGTACTCATAAAAGTCATTAGGTCTATAACACACTACTACTTTCATTTTTGCTTTCCCAGTGCTTATGTCAGACGAAACTGACTTTACATTGCACTGGCCACCCATGTCAACTGGATGCACTGCCTTAACTTATGCACTCCTTAACTAGAGCAATAACCCATCCTCCCTCCCTTATCACTTCTGTATACATTGCACTCCCCCATATTCAAATTCTGCACTTATATCTGAGTGACACCAAGTCTCCGATTTCCAATGTCTGCATTTGATGTTTTAGTATTGAAATAGCAGATACTGGAGATTTCTACGTAGCTTGTAGAAGTATAATCAGTATTATCAGAAGAGGATTATAAACTTTAATTTGTAGCACTACATACCTGTTTTAATAATTTAATTTTATCACATAGTGCATAACCTATGACATTAATATTTGTAGAGCTTTTAGTATCGGTGATTAGGCATAGATATATAATATTGGAAATAGGTTGCTTGAGAGTTTGAATCACGCAGGTTGGCGATAGATAATAAAATTTATTATCTATTATAATTACTTGGAATTTACAAACTTAACACTACAGCCTAGTATATATAAATTACACTTAATAGAAGATATGGAATTCATATACAGGTAGTCGTCGACTTACGACCTATGCGCTTTAATACTGATTGACTTACGACTGCTACTGCATCTCGCTGTTGTTGTTGTTATTTGGTTTTTAGGAGCATTAGCAACTAAGGCCATATTGCTCCGGGAGTATGCGGTGGTCATTCCCTGACCTTTCCACATCCTCCGTATTTGGTGGTGACGGGCTCGAACCGTGGTCTAATCAAGAAGCGTGTGCTACGCCCTGCTGCTCCTTTCCACCTGGCTACGGAGGCGCCTCTGCATCTCGCATCGTGTTTCAGTTTGAACTGAGCATACATACAAGACTGTTGCTAGGAAGAATGCTATATGCAATTCAATCACCCCTCTTAATTAATGCAGTGCTCACAGATTTTTCTACTACACACACACACCCTATCCTTGTGGTCCCTATAGCCCTGAAGCCTAATGGGAACGGTTGTGCGTGTAGTGTCAGCCCACTGCCCAGTAACGTGTGTTTGGTGCGAATAAGCTATTCTTAATCCGTTTAGTCAGCTTTGCCATCACAGTGAAACAAAACATCTTACCGATGTATGTATGTCGTGATTCATGCGTCTCGATCTCTGTTTGCATACATATTGTGTTCACTAATTTTGGTTCAGTTATATTTGTGTTACAATTAGCATTTTTTTAAAACCCCTAGACATGTCAACCAAGAGGAAAGTGCCTTTGTCTATTCCTAGACCTGTCAAGAAAGAAAGAAAGGCCATTGATTTAGACACAAAATTGAAAGTGATCAAGCAGCATGAAGAAGGAAAGAAGGTAAACGCGATCGCACGTGATTTTAAGTTTCATTCTCATTCTACAGTGTCGACGATTTTGAAAGACAAAGAAAGGATTCGTGAAGTTGTTAAAGGTTCAGCACCCATGCGAGCAACAGTGATAACGAAACAACATACAGGGCCCATCCATGAAATGGAAAAATTGTTTCTTTGGATGGAAGATCAGATACAGAAGCAAACACCCTTAAGCCTTCTTACAGTGCAGTCGAAGGCTAGAAGTCTCTTTCAGACGCTGAAGAAACGTGCCGGAAAAGATTACACTCACACATTTATAGCAAGTACAGGATGGTTCAAAGGATTCAAAAGAAGATTCAACCTTCATAGGGTTCAAGTCACTGGAGAATCAGCAAGTGCGGATGTGGAAGGAGCTCAAGGATTTGTTAAAAGTCTGGATGAAATAATTACGGAAGGAGGGTATCAACCAGAGCAGCTTTTCAACATGGATGAGACTGGATTGTTGTGGAAAAGGATGCCAGAACGTACTCACATTCACCAAGAAGCCAAAAGCATCCCTGGTTTTAAGGCACTTAAAGATAAGCTGACTTTGCTCCTTGGCGGGAACATCGCAGGTTTTAAACTGAAGCCTTTTTTAATTTATCATTCTGAAAATCCCCGTGCGTTCAAGAATGTAAACAAGCACACTTTGCCTGTATACTTCCATTTAAACCGAAAAGCCTGGATGACTCAAACATTGTTTGAAGACTGGTTTCTAAATTGTTTTGTACCTCAAGTTCGTGAATATTGCTTCGAGAAAGAAATTCCTTTCAAAATTGTATTAACCTTAGATAATGCACCTGGCCATCCACCTCCATCCAGATGTAAAAGTTGTTTATTTGCCACCAAATACAACTCCACTCATTCAGCCTATGGACCAAGGGGTGATTGCCACATTTAAGGCGCACTATCTTTGAACCACTTTCGCCCAAGCTATAGCCACAACAGACGCCAACCCAGAACTATCTTTGCGAGAGTTTTGGTAACAGTACGATATTTATAAATGCATCAAAAATATTGTGGCCGCGTGGGAGGCTGTGACAAAGAAATACATGAATGGAATCTGGAAAAACTGTCCAGCATTTTGTTAATACTATTGATGAATTTGAAATGGTTACGGAAAATATTGTAACACTGGCAAATGGACTTTCTTTAGAGACTGAAGTGGAAGATGTTGAGGAGCTGCTAGAGCAAGAATCTGGAGAACTTACAAATGAAGAACTTATCACTTTAGAAGAAGAAAGAATGGCTGAAGAAGAAAGGATGGAAGAAGAGAAAAATGAAGATGAGGAAGAACCAGAAAGAAAATTTACCACTAGAGGGTTATCTGAAGGTTTTTCTCTACTAAATAAACTTCTTACACAATTTGAGGAAATGGACCCAAATATCGAATGATTTGCAGGGATTGAACGAATGGTACAAGATGCTTTTCGGCCATACCGTGAAATTTACGAGCAGAAAAGGAAACAAACAATTCAGACAAAAATCAACATGTTTATGAGAAAAACAACTCCCACTACATCAAGTGTTGGCACTGATGACCCGCAGCCAAACATGAGTGGTCAGTAAAAAAATATTTCTTATCTATTTTCTACATATGTTTTGTTTAGTTCTTTAAGATAAAATATTTTTTTGGTTTTATACAGTATTTGATATCTTTTTCATAATATTTTTTATTTTTGTAAATAGTAAACCAATTGTGTTGTACACAGTGTCTGATTTACCTAACTGGTTGGTTCGACTTACATCCAGATCGCTTTACGACCGGTCGGAACCTAACATGGTCGTAAGTCAATGACTACCTGTAATGTAAACTTGCTAGGAGATAAGAAATACATATATTGTAAACTCAATATTGAAATATATATATATATATTCAATACCATAAACTTCATAACATAACCGGTGCACAGTATTATTATTACTGCATTAGGATATACGTTTAGGGTAGTATTTTTAATTATACTGAATTAGAATCGAAACCATACCTCAGACCAGAGCAGCAAAGCAAAAGACTCAAGGCAGTGTGAGTGTCATGGCTTGGGGGAAAACTGAGGGGGGGATACAGTTGTCCTCTGAATCACAGCCTTACAGAAGGTATTGCTTGTTTGATGTTTGTGGAGACTATTAGGAACAGAACACGATATTGCCAAGGAGGATGTCTTTGTGCGTGCTTGATGTAAAGAGTGTGAGGATGTTAGTCGCAATTCAGCATTGTTATGGGCCTTTTCGAGAGTTTGAAGAACAAGGTGGATGCCCACGAAGGATTTAAATTGGGGGCCCATCAAACTCTTAGCTGCCCACATCAACGCCAGAGCTTGCAATTGATCATCTGGCTTGGTTTGGTTTGGTTTGGTTTTGGTTTTATTGGCGCATTAGCTACTAAGGCTATAATGCGCCAAGACCATGTCATTAATAAAAATTGAAACTTTCAGTGACCTAACTAGTTAGGTCACCATGTCAAAATAAATATTAACAAAAGTATAAAAGATAAATCAATGGAAAAGCACAATAAAATGTAAATTTTATATGGCAGTAAAAATGTTTATTGATTTTAAAAAGCTAAAAACAGCAGACACATGGTCATTGTCAGATAAAATCTGACTGAGTGTATAAGGCTCAGCCAGATGACTAAAAACGGTAAAGTATAAATCACATTCATGTCTAAAACGTGCACATACGGTTAAAATGTGATTAATAGATAAAATGGTGTCGCATTGCTCGCACATAGGACAGTCATCTGCCCTCAGCAGAAAAGAATGTGTAAGATGACTGTGTCCGATGCGGAGACGAGCTAGAACAACTTCCTCCTTACGGTTCCTGCGCAGACAAGACTGCCACGGTTCAATTACAGGCTTTATACAATATAATTTATTCGCAGTCTGTCTACTCCACGAGTCCTGATCATCTGGCAACACAGTGGCAATCTCCAAGGTAGAATGTACTGGTTCTACAAGAACTAGTTGTTGTCAGTGACTCTAATGCCAGGGAAATGGGAAATATATTGTGCAAAAAGGATGGGTGGAACAGGACCAGGGTATGTCTGCCAGGGACCAAAGTTGATTACTTTGTAGAGCAGATATTATCTTTTACGGGCACAAAAAGTGACACTGTAGAACATGCTGGCATTAATGACATTAAGAGTAGGAGATCTCGGGACTTAACAAGTACAGGGCAATGTTGCAAATAAGTTTCGAGTTGGTTAAATTTGAAAGTGTCTGCAATTCTGCTCGGACAAGATAAAAGGGAGTACAGGCAGTCCTTGCTTTGTACGTTAGTGTGGGATCATAAAAATGACCATGCAAGCTGAATCCATGCAAAGCGATGTTACTAATCAATGGGAAAAATTATGATTGCTCCGTGACCTTTAAAAATTTTTGTCAAAACATTAAAAATTCTCTTACTATCGGTTATAATATAGGGAAATGAAAAAATAGTAAAACTAATATTTGTTTAGTACACTGAAATTTAAAACATTAGAAACATTGAAAATTAAAGTTTCATTTCTTTGTAAAAAATTTATTAAGGGTAGTTTTTTTTTTTTATGTAAATCCCAAACACAAGAGGTATTGGAACCTATAGTACTTAGTACCGTGCTTGGGTTGGAGGTTGAGAAGACGAAAGAAGATATTTGTTGATATTGGACTTGAACTTCTGTAGACTGTAATTTTCAGGAAATACATATGAAGGAAGGTTGTTCCAGAAAACGGCAGTTGAATGAATAAACAAGGAAGATGAAAAGTTGGTTCTGTGAGTTTGAAGTTGGACAGTAAATGGATGTTGGCTGGTGGAGGCATGTGTTTGGACTGTTTTGAAAGAGAGAGAGAGCGGGAATTATAGAAGCCAATTCAGAAGAACAGTGCCCATGGAAGTATCTGTAGAAGAGGCATGCAGCAGAAACAGTACGTCTATGAGACAGCGAGTGGAGAGACTCTGTTAGAGAATAATCATTAATTAACCTAACTGCCCTCTTCTGAATGGAATCAAGAAGCCTGAGAGAGAGAGAGGTTTTGGGGCACCACCCCAGATGTGGGAACAATATTCCATGGCTGGGCGGATTTGCGATTTATACAGAGTAAGCAGCTGTTTGGAAGAAAAGTAACGCCGAGAGTGAAAGAGAAAACCAAGTTTTTTTAGCTGCAGAGGAGGCAATATTTGTAATATGCTTGTGCCAAGAGAGATTAGAAGTCAGGGTAATCCCCAAAAGAGATATATCATTTTGCCTAGAAATTGGAGTGTCACTAAAGATAAGCATAGGAGCAGAAGAATCCTTTTTGCGAGATATAAAACAAGACTGAGTTTTAGAAGGGTTGAAATCAACTATGTTATCTTTGCCCCACTGGAGAAATACCTGAAGATTGGCATTTAAGGAATTGGTAGCAGATTTTTGAGAAGTTGAAGTGATTGAGCAGGACAAGGTTTCTCAAAATGGAAAGTGGAATGCAATGTGCTATCATCGGCAAAACTATGGATAGGATTTCCAGTCAATGGAAGAAGGTCATTAATATATAAGAGGAAAAGAGTGGGGGAAAGAACTGAACTTGGGGGGCACCGGCATTAGTGGAGAAGTTAGAAGACAGAAAGCCATCTACCATCACCCTCAGTGAGCGATCAGAGAGAAAACTGGATAACCAATTACTAAAAACAGTTGGCAAACCATAAGATGGAAGCTTGTTTATAAGACCTTTATGTCAAACACAATCGAAAGCCTTTGAGATGTCAAGAGCAACTACTTGTGTTTCACTGAACCTTTCCATTGAATTAGTCCATAAATGGGTAACATAAGCCAGAATATCAACAGTGGATCGACACTGACGGAATCCATACTGGCAATCGTTGATCAGACGGAAGGTTTCTGGGTAGTTTAAGAGTTGGCAGTTAATTGATTTCTCCATTACTTTAGATAGAGTAAAAGTAATTGCAATGGGACGATAATTAGATGGGAGGGATTTGTCACCCTTTTTAGGAACTGGCTGGATATGAGCAAATTTCCAAGCAGAAGGAAAAACACTTTGGAATAAGAAAGTCAAACAAGGCGGCAAAGCATAGGAGTAAGTTCAGGAGCACAGGTTTTGAGAACAAGTGGAGAAATACCATCAGGACCTGGAGCCTTCTTAGCATCAAGATTCGTCAAAATCCTTCTGATATCCTTTTGACGGAAGACCACAGGAGGCACTGAATGGAGCGTGTTGAGAATGGTGGGAGGTGTTTTACCAAGATCATTAATACATGAGTTGAAAGAAAAGTGGGATGCTAGCAGGTCAGCTTTATCCTTGGCTGAAGTGACAACAGAACCATCTGGTTTGGACAGAGGTGGGAGCAGAGATGGGCAAAAGTTGCGGCCAATAGCTTTGGCAAGAGACCAGAATGCTCGGCTACCATTAGGGCAAGAAGCAAGTTTTCTACTCTTAGCCTGTTCAAACTCTAGTTTGGACTGATTAATAATTGCTTTACAATTGTTATGAACTTTGGTGTAGGTAGAAAATGAAACTGGCGAATTAGAAACAAGCCAATTACGATATGCAACATTCTTCTCTTGAACAGCCTTAGCACATTTATTGGACCAAGGTTTAGATAAAGGACGAGATTTTAAAGTGGAGTGTGGAATAAAGGATTCCATTCCTGCAAGAATAATTTCATTGACATGATCTGAGCAAACGTTGACATCAGAAGTTTTGAAACAGTAATCCGACCAAGGAAAAGAAGAAAAGAAATCTCGCAGGTAGTCCCATTTTGCATTCTTGTAATGCCTTAGCACATTTATTGGAAAACCAAGGTTTAGATAAAGGACGAGAATTCTTGTTCCTGCAAGAATAATTTCACTCACATGATCTGAGCAAACGTTGACATCAGAAGTTTTGAAACAGTAATCCGACCAAGGAAAAGAAGAAAAGAAGTCTCGCAGGTAGTCCCATTTTGCATTCTTGTAATGCCAAACAACACGAGGTTGGGAATAGCCATGAGATAAAGGCCCCATTGGAGAAGAGACAATCACCATGTTGTGATCTGAAGTGTCTAAAGGACCTCTCACTTCAACCGTGTACTTATAAGGGTTGTTTGTGAGAAAAAGATCAAGCGTATTGGCTGTATGATTAGGATTGTCTGGTATTCTTGTATGTAAATGAACAATCTGTGTAAGGTCATTAGTAATTGCAAAAGCCTCACCATCTTGGCCAGCTGTGTCGGTGTGACTAGAAAACAGAAGCCAGCTGGAGTTGTGAACATTAAAATCACCAAGGAACATTACCTCACTGTTAGGAAAGTTGGACTGGAGAAAGTCAAGTTGCAAAGAGAGGAAGTCAAAGAGTTCCAAGTGATTAGTGGAGTTGAGTTGGGAGAACGGTAGAGACAACAGATGAATTTGACACAATGAGGTAGAGAGACTTTAAGCCAGAAAAGATCAAAGAGAGGAGATTCCAAATTGCCAAGTCCCTGACAGGAAATATCAAAACGGACATATGCACAAGTACCACCTTTGAGGTGATAGGAATCATACAGCGAATAATTTGGGCATCTGAGATGAGCAGTAGTTGAATCAACCGATAACTGAGATTCTGTCAGAAAAAGTACATGGGGTTTGGCAGACTGCAAGTGGAAATGGACATCATTAAGACTAGAATTGAGACCATGTATATTTGTGAAATGAATTAGGAAGTGCTTGCGAGGTTTAGATCTTTTTGTAGATAAGCTTGCTCTATTAGTTTGACAATTCATGGTGTATTCAAAAGTAAGAAAAAGTGGGTGGGACATGCTGTATGAAATAATGAAATTTTTGGATATGGCGTACACATGGTAAAAATATACCCAGATCCTTGACATAATGTGGGCTCGACAATGCTCCCCGCATACACACTACTCGGACTCCCTCCAGTTACTATCTGGCAGAGTAGAGGTAGCAAGATTATACACTAGCTGATCTGGAACCCTCCTAGAGAGTTACCAATAGGTTCGGTGTGGTGTACTAACTAGCGGCCGGCCTGCAAACACCATTTTAGAGCTGTATCCTCGAAATGTAAGGAATATTGGATCTCACCACGATGTTCATCATAACCTCCAAAGTTATCAATCATACTACATGATGGAAGAGATAGGGAAGGGTTGACCAGAACTTAGCTCTAGAGACTAAACATGGGTTCCACCACTTCAAGCCTTCAATAAGCAAAGTGGTGGTATTGTATTGCACCGGTTGATGAGAGTCATCTACCACCTAGTACTGCCTGGTAACATAGAGGGGCGGCATTCCTCCATGTGGTGTGGGCGCCACACCTCAGCCCCTGCTTACGTTGGTTTACACCTGGGTGGTCACCCACCATGTACTTGTGCATGGAGGTTATACCCAGGATTACTAACAGTCCCACCATTGTGAAGGTGCAAGCAGAGTATTTGGCTGTCACAGACCGTCCGGACTTCGCCGAAATCGGGTCCACTTGACTTGAGTGTCACCCGAATATCAGTTCCATCAGCGTTTTAGACTCCCAGGTAGCAAGTACATATCTGGCCTATCTGAGAGAATGTCAGTGACAACCTCAAGGACCAAGTTTAAACAGTTCTTGCCTTCTTCTTCTCATTGTATAATTTATGATATGGAGCAAGCATCTTTTCTATGCCTTGGTGAATTGTCATACTCCTTTCTAAGTTTGGAACGGCTTCCAACATTTTATCCTTTGCACTTTCAATGTCATGAAATATCTCAGAGAATTCCTTTAATGTGAAGTTTTTTGCCAGTGTGTGTGTGTATATGTGTGTGAGAGAGAGAGAAAGAGAGAGAGAGAGAGAGAGAGAGAGAGAGAGAGAGAGAGAGAAAGAGAGAGAGAGAGAGTGAGAGAGAGAGAGAGAGAGAGAGAGATGGTTGGGGGAAGAAATCTATCTTCTTTTCTCAGTTTATCTATTTAAAGATCAAGAATTCAAGTGCAAAATTTTTTTTTTTTTGATACACAAGGTGTTCTTTTTCTTCAAATTATGACTGCATATGCTAAAATTGGAAACACAAACTTAAACTGATCAGAACAGATTAGTTTATATTTAAGCTGATAAACGGATATGTTCTGATATAATTATAAGCACCGGTTGGATACCACTGAGTTACTACTTAAAATTAATTGCTCCAGTAAGAATTTTTTCTTTAATGAAGTTTGTAAATCATTACCCAAAAATTCTAGCTTGCCGGTATTCTACTGCTATCCCTTTAACCTGCTAGTAAATGCATATAAATGCATTTTGTGAGAATTGGAATGGAGTGGAAGCAATTAAATTCTTTTAATTATAATGATGATAATTTTTAAAATTTTATAGTCAGTAAAAGTGCTAAATTTCACATATCACCTTCAGAAGCTTATAAATGTTGCCGAATGGGAATGAACTTCTTTTCTTTTTTTTCTGGTCACTAATGTCTTTATGTCTCAGATAAATTTAGAGCAAAAACTGCAGGAACATGAGTGCTATAAACTATTACTGTGAAAAGGTTGGGGAAAAAACACTCACATTTTTATGTAGTTAACAGCACACTAATTTTGTTACAAAAATGCATTATCTCATATTGTGAAGCAAGTTACTATGCATTGCTTCAGTATTTCATCAGAAATTCATATAAAAAGCACTGCTTCCTAAGAAGCAATTAGATATCACTTTGATTATGATATGCTATTTATTTGAAATGTATGCCATTTTTCCAGATGGTTATTTTTGTTGGTTAAATTTGCCAATACCTTATTAGCTTCACTGGCTATGCCTGGTTACCCACCAATGAGGCACTGATAAGAGAAAAATGGCTGTCAGAACAATGGCATAATTTCAAATAAATAGCAGTATTCTTTTCCTTGTGGGGGACAGCACTTTTTATTTGAACTGCTGATGCAATTCAAATTTATAGAAAAACACAATCTCATATTTTGAAAGAAGTAACCACAAAGTTACTAACTTTGTGGTCAAACAAGCAAGTCAAATAAACAATCAAACAAGTGACCACAAAGCTACAAGGTAACTTTTTGGTCACTTGTTTCACAATATGACATCAAGTTTTATAGAAAACTTAGTTTGCTCTTGGTTATGTATAAAAGTGAGGTTTTTTTTTGCTAATTTTTGTGCAGTAGATCTTAAACACTTTAAAAATAAAGTGGTCATGTTATAATTAGAGTTTATAGTAGTTAAGGCTAAAAGAGTTACCTAAAACAATAATTATAATTAGAGTTTATAGTAGTTAAGGCTAAAAGAGTTACCTAAAACAATAATTTTATTGTTGAATTCAAAATAAAAATTAAAGATATTAGTACATCAACTGTACACAGAACCATGTTCAAAAACCCTTGGGATAGGTTTTGGATTTCTACAGTCATATGATGTTTTGAGAATAGGCTTGGCTACACCTCCCACAATTCAAAGGACCACTTGTGGACAAGGCCGGCCCCAAAATTTGTGGTCCCACTGCTCAAGAATTACTTTCAGGCTCTGGGGTCCTGTGCAAAACTGATACGGGATGTTTCTGTAATAGTGATTTTTTAATTTTTTATTTTTTAAAATTTTACACTAACTAAGAAATAATTAAATAATTTTATATTACAAGTAGTTCTCGACTTTACGAGTTAATTCGTTCCTAGCGCGTGCGCTCATAAAGCGGGAATTAAATCCCATAGACATAATGTTAAAAATAGGGGTTACGTTCTCAACAATGAAATTAGATAGTTAATTAGTTTATGTTTAAACAATGATTGATTTATCCAAAGAAATGAAAACATAGCCTTGTAAAATCAAGCAAATTATAATAATAGAGAAATTATTTATGACTTACAAATGTTAAAGAATGTTTATTCTTCATCATCATCATTATTATCAACTAAATGCACACTCAATCACTCATTACTGGCTTGGCACTCGTTGGTTTGTTGCACAAGGAGTCGTCTTCTTCAGAAATGCTTCAAGAGGTGTTTATTTCCAAGATAATCTTCACTTTTCTTTATAAATTTCAATAGCACACATAAGCATTTTTTAACAGAACACAGAAATTGCAACTAACATGATTTTCTTGGAGTAACAAGTTTACAAAAAAAAAAAAAGAATAAAGAGAAGATTCTGAAAATTTGTTTTTTATATGATTGAAGATTTCAGTAAAGGGGAAACACATTTCACCATAATAACGCAAAAAAACACACAATTCCAGCTATCAGTATTTTTGCAAATGCAAGAAGATCGAGTTTACTACCCATTTATAATTGCTTGCACTAACAAAAAAGCCCAATAAACCGGAAAGTGCAAATTGTTTTTATTGTTTTATGGTCATGACCTCCAAAATGTGCTTTAGAAAAATGTCACAAAGGCATTCAAAATTGGTTCTTATAACAGAACATATGATAACGATGAAAGTGTAGTGCATTTTAGCAATTTGAACTGGTAACTAATAAAATTTGCACTATAAAAATGACCTTTTAGAGAGTTATACAGCGAAAATTTCAACTTCCGAGGTCATGGAACGAATTACCAAAAAACAATGTGTTATTGGGTTCCACGATACGATGATGTCTCTGGAATGGATTAATATCGTAAAGCTGGGTACACTTGTATTGTTTAGCTATGTGCGTGGTTTGAAATGTGGTATTTATGAATGTTCAACATTCATTTTTTGCAATTAATGTTGATATTTTTGATTTTGTTCGAAAAAAAAAAAAAAAAACTTGTAAACCTGGGAACTCGTAAAGCGAGAACTGCCTATGTACTGAAAAAAAAATTTTAAATTCAAATATTTAATACATTAATCAACAATACTGTTTAACAATTGCAGTCATCTTATAAAAATAGGAAATGAATAAATAATAATAGGAACCAATAATCATAATCACACACATTTACATATTATTAAACCAATTATTGCACACAAACATACGCTGTGTAGGACCTAGCAGTCATACGAAAGGTATATTTAAACTCAAACCATTATGGCAATTTTTGTAAAATAAGATTCTATTTACTCATTATTTCCTTACCTCCAGAAGTTAAAAATAATACAGATATTACTGAAAGTGAGTATAACATAAAAATTACATTTTTAAATAACGTCCTATGTTCAATATCAAATGAAACATACACACTGAGAATGAAGTATACACTCTACTTCTAGAAATTTTCAAGTTGACTTGCACAAGTGCTCTTGAAGTGATGAGAATATGGGTAATAGACATTAAGACAGCATTAGGCTCATTGATAGAAATGCAGAAAAGACACAGATGATGCTATTATTTAGACCATTTCAGCATGGGGCCCTGTTCAAGAACCGGCTGAACATGCTTGTGGAAGTGGTAATCACTGCTTCCTACATCTGTGGGTGCAAGAAATCAGACTACACCTGCCCATCATTTTGTCTTCTTCATTCCCTCAAATAGCACCAACAGGTGTAGGAAGCAATGATAATCATTGCTACAAGTGGTCCCCCGAAATGTTGGAAGTGTAGCCAAGCCTATTCTCAAAACCTTATATGACTGTAGAATTTAATGTAAACCTATCTCACAGGCTCTTGATCATGGTTCTGTCCATATCCAGGGGTTCACATCTGGTGAGTATGGGCTTGGCAAACCCAGGGTCCTGAGCTGGATATTATCATTCTTCTCTTTTTTGGTGATTCCTTTCTGCCTCTCTCTCTCTCTCTCTCAGGGTAACTTGGGAATTTTTTTTTGGCTGGTGCAGCATAAGCCTCAGGCTTCCTTGCACCATATGGCTAATAATAATAATAATAATAAATATTTAAATTTAGTTTATTGCTAATGATCCATCCTTTGAAATTTTCTAAAAAGGTACCAAAGAAGGTACAAAATTAGGTACAAAAAAGGTACAAAATTAAAAAAAAAAAAGGAAATGTAGGGAAAAAAAATTAAACTGAGTTCCTTGAACTCTGTTCAATTCTGTTTAAGGTCCCATTGATAGGAATGGGATTTATGACCATGAACTGCCTGAGCCCACACATTTTTTCTACATTTCCTTTACTTTTCTATATTCTTCTTTTTATTTCTTGTGAGCCATTAGTTTTATGAATGCATAGCGAGAAACCATATTCTTCCTATACTACCTTTTTTTTCTACTTCTCAAGAGTTTCAGCACCCTTTTTTTTGCTACTTTGTGTGTTATTTACTTCCTTTCCTATTCTGAGCGGTATTTATTACGAATTTAACTACACATTTTCAATCCCCCCCCATTTTTTTCACTCAAGGTCTCTATTGTCTTCATTTTTCACACTCCAGATATTTCTGTTGTATCGTTGTTTGTTTTGGTTTAGTTGCAGCGAGTTTTTTTTTGCTACTTTCCTTTTTTTTTTTTTTGTGTTTTTCTTTTTTGTTCCTCTATTGAGTCAACCATATACTACATGCCAACTGTTTGCATTCTTGCCGTCCTTTTGGCCTCAATCTCAAATTCTAAATTTAATTGTAAATGGTTGTGTAAGTGTTTAGGCATACGTAGAAAACATCTGGGGCTATTTGGCCGAGAGTACAGATTTTTGTGGAATTTCACGTTTTAGCAGGAAGTGTTGACACATAACCCCCGCGAATATAGAGACCTGACTGTTTATATATTTTATGTATATAATTCGTGTAAATAATTGTTTAACCTGCTATCTGTTATTCTGCCAGTATGGTCCAAAATTTTGATAAAATTATTACTTTTCATATTACATCTTTATAACTCAGGTCTACTGGCATATTATTAGGTCCTACTATTACTTATTGTAATTTTTTTTTAGGCTTCTCTTCTGTTTTCCATTTTTTTTATATCTATAATTCTCCATATTCTATATTCTCTAATATCACAGTCTGATGTAATGTTTAATCTTTATTCCATGACATTAATCAATTCTGTCAAATTTACTTTACATATCATCATTCTTTATTTATATACCTTTGCTCCATTTCTTGAACTGTTGGGTCAGCATTTGTTTCAATTTCTCTCTCTCTCTCACACGCACACACACACGCACACACACACACACACACACACACACACACACACACACACACAAAATTTGACTGTGTATGATAACTGGAGTAAGGTAATTTGAATATTTTTTTCTTCTCTTCCATATTTTGAACTATCCTATGATGTAAAATAAAATCTCTTACCTGATGAATATCCTTCAGTTTCGCTCCTGGAAAAGCATTCTGAATATAGTTCTTAACAAGCTGCAAAACATCTGGGTCCAACGATTTTTCTTTTGGTATTTTTGCAATCACTGTGTAACCATGACCAAACTTTGACTTGAGATGTTGTGTAGCTCCAAGACATCGGAACTGCCCATTTACCATAATTGCCAGTCGGTTACATAATGCTTCACATTCTTCCATGCTAAAATCAATGAAATTCTCTTGAAGAACTTCTTGTAATTTTGCTAATATTTTCATATTATAATACAAAGTCTTACATTTTCATGATAATTTGAAATTCACTTAAATTTGAAAAGGGCAAGTAATGCAAAGGCTTTGACTGAATATTGAATAAATATCCATCCCTGCATTTATGGGGGGATATTTATTATAAAATTCAAAGTGAGAAAAACACTTGATACACTGTTAAAAAAACAAGTGTGGAGAAAAAGAGACAGGTATCCATGGAACAGTATATTGAACACTAGTGTTCTAGGAGCTGTTAATACTTGCTACCTAAAGCTAAGAAATTAAGCCAAAGATCTGACAAATGGACAGCAGCTTGTTTGTTACTGTTGGGTTGCTTAGAATAAGTACTGATGGAACTCAGGTCATGAAGTTTTAGTATACTATAACCCCAGGGGCTCACATCTGGTGCGTATGGGCTTGGCACACACACCCAGGGTCCTGAGCAGGATATCATTATCCTTCTCTTTCTTGGTGATTCCCTTCTATTTCTCTCTCTCTCTCTCTTTTGGGACAATTCAGAATTTTTTTTGGCTCATGCAGCATAAGCCTCAGGCTTCCTTGCACCATATGGCTAATAAAACCCCAGGGGCTTACATCTGGTGAGTATGGGCTTGGCACACCCAGGGTCCTGAGCTGGATATCATCATTCTTCTCTTTCTTGGTGATTCCCTTGTCTTTCTCTCTCTCTTTCTTAGGGTAACTTTGGAATTTTTTTTTGGCTGGTGCAGCATAAGCCTCAGGCTTCCTTGCACCATATAGCTAATAATAATAATAATAATAATAATAATAATAATAATAATAATATGGGGCGCAATGGCCCAGTGGTTACGACACTGGATTTCCAGCCTGATGGACCCGGGTTCAAGTACTACCTTGGCAGAAGCGAACACAGCTCCATCACGCTGGGAGACTGGTATAATAATAGTAATAAATTAGAATAATAATAATAAATAAATTAATAGTAATAAAAATTAATAAATAAATAAACATCGTGAAAGTTGCTCCAAGGGACCTACCTACCCCAAGTTTGGAGTGGCGGCTAAGGCAGATTGTGGCGCCACCTGGCATCACTCCCAAGAACTATCACTGGACATAAGCCGAAGCTAAACAGGTCCACCTCCATAGACGGATGATGTCGCAGAGAAATATTAATCATACTGCACCAAGTGTGGCACAGGATAAAGTCACTAGCGTTCAGGCCTTAGCAGAGGGTGCGGTTCGAAAAATCAGAGACGGTTTCCCGAGGAAGACAGTGGAGTGAGTGGCGCTGTCCCCTTTATGGCTGCCAGAAGAGGGCAAGACCATCCAGCTCCACCAACTGAAAGTGCTTCCTGTGCAACTGACCACCTAGAAGGGAGAAAATGCCAACACACGAAGTGGAGCATCAAAATGAATACGTATATCATGAAAGCATACTACGAAATAACAAAGCTGGAGACCGATACGACAACTTACAGGGCGAGACTACATACCAAGTGGCTGGAACGATTCCCAGATATTCAAGTCACCAAACAGCAAATAGCAGACCAGAGAAGGACCATCTTCACAAAGAACCTGATAGCTCCTGCAATCTTGTAAAAAAATCAAGCTGGACATGAGCGATCAACTACAAAGGATAAAGAATATGGAACCAGAGGAGGAAGAACATACCACCACTGAACCAGAGGAGGAAGAGCAAGAAGAAATACAACCCACAGCAGCTGAAGTGGAAACAGATGAGGTCATGATATTCAGAATAGAGGATGAGTGGAAGAAAGCCCTAACAGAATTCGAAGGAATGGACCACACAAAGACTCGTGATACCGAAGCAGAGGCCGAATAGAATCTTGTGGAGAGTCACAGACCACCTGAATCGGCACATTATACCGCATTACCTTGATAGCAATGGAGCAACACTGGAGGCTGTCCACACAGCCATGTGTTGTGCTGCAGTAGCAGCCACGAGGATTAATGGAGGAGAAGCGAGAGACTAGCAGCAGAAGAACCGAAAACAGAAGGAACCATCAGCTTGAGAAAGAAGACTTCAGCAGAAGATAGAAGAATTAAGAATCAAGATAGGCCAATTGACCCAGTACCAATGGGGCAACAGGAGTAAGAAATTACTTGGAAAAGTGAAGAGCATCCTCAAGAGAGACAGTGTCCACAGCAAACATGAGACAAAAGATCAGAGAATAGGATGGTACTTGGACACATTGAAGCAGAACCTCCTTGCACTCAGCAAGAGACTATGCTGATACAAAGAGAGCTCCCAGAAGAAAATAAACAACCGAATCTTTGATGATGACCAAAGAGGCTTCTACTGGAATCTTGGAGAAGACTTGGAAAGAAAGGAACAGACCATCTGAGAAGAAGATGATCAAGGAGTTTTGGGGAACATATAGAGCAGAGAAGTAAGACATAACAGCTGAGTCACCTGGATAGTACCAGAACACCAGAAAACCAAGGAAGTACAAGAAATGAGAGGGTGGGAGATTTGGGAAGAAGATGTAAAACAGACGATCAAGAACTCTCACAACTGGCAAACTCCAGGAATAGATAACGTCCACAACTACTGGTACAAGAAGCTCACTTGCACACACACAAGCACCTGGCAGAGCAGTTCACCCGAATGATAAGGCACCCCGAGACAATCTTGAAGTTTCTCACTCCAGGAACCACATATCTGAAGCCTAAAGATGAAGATACAAGAAACCTGGTGAAATATAGGCCAATGACCTGCCTCCCAACAATGTACAAGACTGATCAAAGGATGCAAGAAGCAATTAACAAGAGATCCTGCAGTTATGGAGTTAGCCTACAAGAAGCGCCGCAACATGTACACAGCCTACATCAATTACCGCAAGGCCTTTGACTCCGTGCCTCATAGCTGGCTAATAGAAGCGCTGAACATCTACAAAGTCAGTCAAACTTTGTAGGAGAAATGACAGCAAAATGAAGTACCAACATTAAGGTGGAAAACATCATAACCAGGCCAATCCCCATCAGGAGAGGAATCTTTCAGAGAGATGCCCTGAGCCCATTGTGGTTCTGTATACCACTTAACCCGCTATCCACCTTGCTCAACAGTAGCAAGTATGGATATAACCTCAAAGGAAGGAAGGAAGAACCTGTACACCCTCACCTACCTGATGTACATGGATGACATCAAGCTCTATGCGGGAACCGAGAAGTACCTCCAGCAACTACTCCAGATCACCGAAGAATTCAGCAATAATATTAGGATGAAATTTGGTCTAGACAAATGCAAGACCCACGAACTGCGCCAGGGAAAATTAGTCAACCAAAACTACCAGCTGCAGAGTGGTAAAGAGATCGAAGCCATGGCAGAGGGAGAGGCCTACAAATACTTGGGGATGATGCAGGCTCAGCAGTTACAGCACAAGGAAATTAAGGCCTGCCTGACCGAAAAATACCATCCGAGACTCAGAAGCCTGCTTAAAGCAAAACTGAACCGAAGAAACACCTGTGCAGTCCCAGTGCTAACATACTCCTTCGGGGTCATAGATTGGACTAACACCGAGCTGGAGGATATCATGAGAAAAACAAGGACCAAAAGCCGCCAATACCTCCCGAAATCTGCCGTGGAGAGACTGACAATTGCCTGGGAATAAGGAGGAAGGGGCCTGATAGACCTCATTGAGCAACAGAAGACAGTGATAGTTAACCTGAAGGATTACTTCCAGAAACACACAGCAGCACTCCACCAGGCCATAAGGAAGATAGACAAGATAGACGGTATACCCCCCCTCAACCTAAGTGAGGAGTCCTCCCCAACCAGGAGGCACAAACGAAGCCAGAAAGATGGGCAGAGAAGACACTCCATGGCAGACGCTACAATGATATCCATCAAGATCACATAGATAAAATTGCTTCCAATGCATGGCTCATGTGCGGAACACTCTTCCCCGAGACTGAAGGATTCATGCTCACCATCCAAGACCCGGTAATCAACAACAGGAACTATAGAAAATACATCGCCAAGGAGCCCAGAGTGTTCAATGACACATGTCGACGATGCCACATAGCCTCAGAAACGATCCAACACATCACCGCGGGATGCAAGTGATCACGCAGACTGAGTACACTCACAGACACGACCAGGTAGCCAGGATAATACATCAGAAGCTAGCAAGGAAATACCAGTTGATCGAAGAAAGTGTACCATACTACAAGTACTAGAGACCCCAATCCACAAGCTGTACTGGGACTGCGCCATAATAACGGATAAGACAATCCCACACAACAGACCGGGCATAACCCTTGTGGACAAGAAGGAAAAGGCTACATATCTGATTGACATAGCGGTATCCAACACTGGCAAACTGCAGAAAACCCATGGGGAAAAATAAGGAAGTACACGAACCTAAGATGTGGCATATGCAACAAGTAACGACCATTCCGATCATCGTGTCAACCACAAGTATGGTGCCAAAGACCCTACATAACAGCCTAGCAGCAATAAGTCTTCCAGCAAACACCTACAAGGAACTCCAAAAAGTCGCAATCCTGAGCACCTGTAAGGTAGTCAGAGAGTTCCTCGACCAACAGTAACACCAGACATAACAACAACCACCCTGTGTACTTGGCAGCAATACCTGTCATGTGGTGGAACACCCCAATTAGGGAGAAATAAAATAAGAGCAATAATAATAATAATCCTGAACACTTGTAGGATAGTCAGAGATTTCCTCGACCCACAGTAACAGCAGACATTACAACCACCCTGTGCACTTGGTAGCAGTACCCGTCACAGAGTGGTATCTCCCAATCAGGGAGAAATAATATGAGCAACAATAATAATAATTACTTTTCTTCTAAACAGCTATACACTCTACAAATCACAAATCCACCATGCAATATTGTTCGCACAACTGGGGCGGTGGCCCCAAAACCACAGGCTTCTAGATTCCATTCAGAAGAGGGCAGTTAAGTTAATTAATGACTCATCTCTAACAGAGGCTCTCTACTCTCTGTCTCACGGACACTCTATTTCTGCTGCATACTTTTTCTATACATACTTCCACAGGCACTGTTCTTTTAAATTGGCTTCTATAATTCCTGCTCTCTCTTCCAAAGTAGTCCAAACACATGTCACAACTAGTCAACATCCTTTTACTGTCCAACTTCAAACTCACAGAACTAACTTTTCTTCTTCCTCATTTATTCATTCAACTTCTGTTTTCTGAAACAACCTTCCTTCCTTCATAAGTATCTTCTGAAAATTACAATCTATGGAAGTTCAAGTCTAATGTCAAAATAAAAAAGCATCTTTCTTACATACCCTGTATATAAGAAAGATATTTTATTTTATGTAAAAACATCTATGGCGGCACTAGATTTAAACCCTTTAAATTTTTCATCGAAACTTACTTACTTATGCTATTTAGAAGGTTGATGTTGATCAAAATCTTGAGAAGCAGATTTTATTAAAGTCTACATTTTATTATTGCATAATATAACTACCCGCTGCTTAATCTGCCGAATAAACATTAGTGACTGAGTTGGCATCATTTAAGTGACATCATTTCGATATCTTAGTATGAACTTACCTACTGAATCAACTACTTACTCTACCAAATCAGTTAGTGACTGAGTTAGCATCGTTAGTGCCATTTAGGAAGTGACATCATTTGCATCATTTAAAATCTAACAGCCACCTAATAGGAAGTGACGTGAATTGCGTCATTTCCGTAAAAAAAATTCGTTAACAATCAATTGCATCATTTCCGTTACAGAAAATTTTTTTTTTGTTACCAATCAATTTTACTCTAGTGCTGCCATAGATGTTTTCACAGCAACAAGTATCTTCTTTCACTTCAACCCATGTATGGTACTAAGTACAGGTTCTAATAGCTGTCATGTCTGGAGGTTTCATTAAAAAAAATTATCTTTAACAGAGCCACAGAAAAGGTAAAGCAATAATCTGAAAATGAATCAGATTGCATCCTTGCATAATGGGCATGGAAAAAACTTAGGTAACCCAGCTAATGTTGCTGATGAGGTTAACAGGTACTTTGCATTGATCTTTACAGACTAAAGACCTTTCATAGTGAGGAGGGGCTAAGCAATATGAAATTAGCAATACTTAAATTAAAGATGACTGTTTATTAGAAAAAAAAAAAACATTTGAGCCTGAAGGCAAGTAATGTTACCAGAGTTGATAGCACTACCCAGTAATTCTGTAAGAGGCAGCATTAAACCATTAAGATTAATTATAAGGGTATCACTGGACTCAGAAGAGAGTCCTCTGGATTGGAGAAGTACCAAAATATCACCATTACATAAAGATGATTCTAAGAGTGAAATCTGTAATTAAAGACTGGTCAGTGTCATTTGGCAGAAAATCATTGAAGAACGGTAAAAAGTACAATACAGGTAGAAATGGAATTCTGAAGATTACACAGCATGGTTTTGTTAGGGAAAATCATATTAATTTAACCTGTTTAGCAAAGTATAGACTCAGTTCCTCACAAGAGGCTACTATATAAATTGGAACATGTTAAGATCACAGGTAAGATTCTAAGATGGATTGCAGGGTGGCTGCAGGGCTGGAGGCAGACGGTTGTAATTAATGGTTACTTTTCAAATTGGTCTAATGTTAGAAGTCAGGTCCCTCAAGGACTGGTTCTGATTTTCATAAATGATATTGATGACAGGATAGTGGGCATGATGTAAAGGTCAGGAGAATAGTTAACGATCAGTACCAAACAGCACTTCTTCAGAATGACTTGGACAGGCTTCAAAGATGGTCAGAAAAGTGGCAGCTATGTATTAATGTAGCAAAATGCAGTCTTACATTTGGCAAATAGCAATCTGAAAATAATTTATACACTTTGTTGGGTTGAATTAAAAATGCTACAGGAAGAAAGGGATTTGTCAGTTACAATACGATTAGACACGAAGTTCTCCGAGCAGTGTAGACAGGCAGCAAGGAAGGCCCGTGGTGTCCTATTAATTGTTTATTGAACATTTGTTTGTAGGGATGGGCAGATCATAATCCCACTGTATAAGGCATTGTAAAACCACACATGGAACACTGTGGTGAGATCTGCACAAGGGCACTTGTAGGAGGAAAGACTCTGAATACATAGGGTACAGAGCTCGGAAACCAGGCACTATAGAGGAGACCTGATTATGATTAAGGCTTAGGGGGAGGTTGCGATAGCAAATGAACAAAGGCAAAAATTTAACTATTATAAATGATTCCAGAATATGAATTTATTCCATAAATTCAAATCACAGAGAAAGAGTTTTAGATTGGATTATAGGAAGTTTTATTTTAGCCAGCATGTTGTTACTGATGTAAGTAACCTATGGAAATAGTTCAGGCTTCAGGAAATTCAAAGGTCAGCTGAATAGGAAAAGAAAAACATATAGGTTGTTTGTATTGTTTTTATTTTTTTATAGATTTATTTATATTTTTAAATTTTATTAATTTTTATTATTTATTTTATATATATTTTATTTAGTTATATATTTATTATTATTATTTTTTTTATTATATATATGTATATACAGTACAATTATTATTATATATAGGTATATACAGTACAATTATTATTATATATTTTAATTGTTATATATTTTATTACTTTATTTTGTTGTTTTTTTTTGGCCAGGGTAACAAAAGCTGGTGGCTTCCTTGCACCACGTGTCAGATGTGATTAGGAATATCCGATGATTTATATATCATGGAGTTTCATTACCAACAAACCATTCAATGATATAACAGCATGAGTTTATTTAAATGGGGAACAGTTTTGAAAAGCTGTGGCTGATTATGTGAATAAAATATTGGTCTTAACAACCCCAAAAAGGTTACTTGTAACAGTTAGTAATAACTCATAACAGATTTGTAACATGTCTATAGAAGTGTGTGTTCACAAGCCAATCTGAATGTTGCGTGGGATGAAAAACTTGGAATAAATCACCTCCCCCAACCTGGGATCAGCTAAACAGTCTTAAATGAAGAGTAAAGAGTACTTCAGGAATTCCTCTTCAGTGAGTGGCAGATGGAGATGTATGTTGCTGAAAGGCTACCATGGAGAGCAAATAGCAGATGTGTAGAATGCTGCACCAGGCAAGTGAGTATTTATTTCTCAAAGCAGTGTATTTGCTGACACTAATCAAACTGTGTGATATTATATCACTCGTTGGTAATTACATTTTAGATCATGTGTAGATGTGTTTGGTAAGAACAACATTATTATAATAGAATTTTTAGATCATTTAGAAATAACAGAATGCTATCCAGTATGTAAATTTACAAATGGTAATGCTGTAAGTAATTATCCATCATCTTGATTGACATTGAGAACTGCTTGATAGCATCAGGGTGTGAGTTTCTTCAATATACTGGGAAAGGAGTTTCTCTGACCTGCCAAGTGATGCACTCCCAATTTGAGTCTCAGAAGAGAACAGTTAAGTGCAGACTGCTCTGGTCGAAGGTAATCTAGTTTTATTGATAGATTCTAGTGTTGGGGAAAACGGGTAACATTTTTTGTAATAAAGATAGGTAATTTGTAATAAAGACAGAACCAGAGTGTGTTTTCCAGGAGCAACAATTGATGACAACAGATTGTTAGATTTTAAGGGAGGTAAAGAAATAATTATTATTCATATGGGGACTAATGATATTAAATATACATGACCTGACCATCTGTTGGATAAATATAGGATTATATATATAACTTGAAATTTTCATGTATCATTGAGTATCATTGAGCATACCCTAAGGGTTCAGAAAAATTGCTAGTTAGGGGGGAGAGAAGGGTAATTTAGATACATGTTTATCTGATGATATGTGTCAAAGTAATACTTGTACTCACCTCATGACTTCCTGTTTATTGCCACAATAGCAGATGTTGATGTGTTCTGTGGGTAGCAATGTTTCTAATGAGGGAAAAGATAAAGCTTGGGATACAAGCCTAAATAACTTCAAGGAGTGTGTAAGGATAGTAAACTATAGAAGATTACCTAGTCTCAACGGTGTCTAGAGTAATGTCAGGAGTGTTGTCAATAAAATGACTGAATTTGAATTCCTAGTCAGAACAACTAACTAATATAATAGGGCTAACGGAAACGTGGTGCCACCTGGAAATTGGTGATGACGAGTTCTACTATGGTATATATAATGCATTTAGGAAAGATAGGGAAGACAGAAGGGGTGGAGGGGTCATGCTCTTGTCAAGAGCAGTCTGAGCATGAAAAGAGCTTTTGCTGAGCCTGAAGTTATGTCTGTCAGCATAGAATCTGTGTGGTGTGAGTTAGCTGGAAGCAAAGGAACAATAAGAGAAGGAGTAATTTACAGACCAGAAGACTGTGAAGAATATGACAAGAATCTTTATATGCAGATGGAATGGACAAGCAAGCAGTGACTTTAATCTGCCACAGACTGATTGGAATAAGTGGGAGGAATACTCACCATGGGAAAAACTTTTTTTAAAGAAACTATATGATTATTATTTGTATCAGCATGTTAGAGAAAGTACTAGGTGAGAGAATATTCTTGACCTCATCATTACTAATGAATCACATGACATCGTTGGGCTTAAAGTACAGGAATCACTGTCAGGAAGTGATCATGCAATCGTCAGTTGGAAATTGAAGAAAGTTGTTGCATTAGTTAAAGGTAAGGGCACAGGTTTTAACTTCAGAAGAGGAGACTTTGACAGTTTAAGGCACTATATGACATCTGTGAATTGCACAGATTGCCAAGGAATGGCAAATACATTTGAATTATGGAATACTTTTAAAGAAAAAATCACAGAAGCCATAAACGCATACATACCTTTAAGAAAATAATGCAGGAGGAGGATGTTGAAATGGATGACTGAGGAGCTAGCTGGTCAAATAGAGCAGAAAAATATAATACAGGACAGTTGCAGAACGATGAAAAGTACTGAAGCTTACAACAGGTACATGTTGATCTGTAATAGTACCACAAATAAGGATAAGGAGGCCAAGGCTGCATATCAGAAAGCATTGGCTAAGAGAGCAAAGAAAGGGGACAAGAAATTTTTATGTGAATGTGGTGTGGGAAAGTCTTATAAAATCCAGCTGATATTGCGGCAGAATTGAACAGGTACTTTGCATCTGTCTTTACTGAAGAAAGATCCCTTATGCTCAGAAGAGGCTGTGCAAGTGAGGCTGAGCCATATGAAATTACTGATGTCATAATTACAGATGACTGTTTATTGTTTACAGATGAGGGCATGTATTGAACCATTGAGGTTAATTATGTGGGAATCTTTGGACTCAGGGGAGATTCCTTTGGATTGGAGAAGTGCCAATGTATTGCCAATAACTAAAAGCAGTTCTAAGAGTGAAGTTGTTAACTACAGACCAGTTAGTCTGACTTCAGTGGTAGGAAAAATCTTAGAGGCAGTGATTAAGAGCCAATACAGGAACATTTAGATAGATATGGCATTCTGCAGGACATGGCTAAGCAAAAATCATGCTTAATTAACTTAGTAGGCTATTTTGACACAGTTACTCATGAGCTGGATTTAAGGAATAATTTTGACATTATTTGGATTTTAGGAAAGAATTTGACTCAGGTTGGGATTACTGGTAAGATTCTAAGATGGATTGCTGGGTGGCTACAGGACAGGTTGTGATTAATGATGTTCTTCAGATTGGTGTAATATCAGGAGTGGGAGGTCTCTCAACGATTGGTTCTTGGACCAAGGTTACTTCTCATTTTCATAAAGACATGGACGAAGGGATAGAAGGCGTGATGTCAAAATTTGCATTGACATAAAGATTCACACAGTAGTTAATGATCAGTGCCAAGCAGCACTTCTTCAGTATGACCTGAACAGCTTCAAAGATGGTGAGAGAAGTGGCAGCTATATTTTAATGCTGCTAAATGCAAGGTACACTTAGGGGGGGGGGGGGAAGGTAAACTGCAGCCATTTCAATCCACTGCAGGATGGAAGCCTCCTCAACAATTCATGTTGAGGGAAATGGACCATAATCTACCACGCTGGTCCAGTGTGGGTTGGCAGATCAACCATATTTAGCAGTCAGTCGAGGGCTTGAACCACAGTCTACTCAAAGAGCATGTGCTACTGCACTCCCACTCCTGACCACTCGGCTATGGAGGCCCTAGGGGAATAATAACCCACAAATAAATTAGGTACTTGGTGGAGTTGAATTAAAAATAGTGGAGGAGGAAAGGGATGTGGGAGTTACAATATGAGCAGATATGAAGTTTTCTGAACAGTGTAACAGGCAGCCAATGGTGTCGTATTGATGATTGCAATTGTAAGACCACATTTGGAATACCACATTTGGAATAAGAAAGGCACCCGGGGTGGATGGGATCTATCCAGTTATATTAAAGGAGGCAGCAGAGGAAGTAAGCAAACCCTTAGCCATAATTATGAGAGCTTCCTTGGACTCAGGGGAGGTACCCACAGACTGGAGATGTGAAAATGTGACCCCAATTCACAAAGGAGGATCAAAGGCTGACACAAGTAATTATAGACCTGTGAGTTTAACTTCTGTTCCAGGAAAATGAATGGAGGCACTAGTTAAAGAAGCACTGCAGGATCATTTAGACAAGACTTCAGTTATAGCTCAGACACAGCATGGTTTTGTTAAGGGGAAGTCTTGCCTGACCAATTTGATTGGATATTATGATGCAGTCACAAAGGAACTGGATGCAGGGAATAACTTTGATATTATATACTTGGATATTAGAAAGGCTTTTTATACTGTTGCACATGGAAGACTGCTGCACAAATTGGAGCAGTGTGACATTGGAGGCAAATTGCTGCTGTGGATAAAGGGGTGGCTGAGGGGGAGAAGACAGAGAGTGGTAATCAATGGACACTGCTCGTCGTGGACTAATGCTATTAGTGGAGTCCCTCAGGGCTCAGTGTTGGGTCCATTATTGTTTTCTGTATTTATAAATGATGTTGATGATGGTATATAAAGCTTAATGTCGAAGTTTGCAGACAATACAAAAGTAGGCAGGGTTGTCAAGGACACTACTGACACTATGCTGCTGCAACAGGATCTGGAAAGGTGTTGAGCAGATGGGCTGAGAGGTGGCAAATGAAGTTTAACATTGACAAATGTAAAGTACTACACATGGGAAACAGCAACCCCAGAGCAACGTATCAACTCTGTGGTACTACACTGACAGTGGTAGAGAATGAAAGGGACCTGGGGGTGGTTGTGCAGGCAGATATGAAGTTCTCTGAGCAGTGCAGACGGGCTGCAAGAGTAGCTCATGGTGTCTTGTCAATGATATACAGGAATTTTTCTAGCAGGGATAGGGATGTGATTATTCCCTTGTATAAGGCAATGGTCAGGCCACACCTAGAGTACTGTATACAGGTCTGGAGGCCTCATTTCAAGAAGGATATAGAGCTGCTGGAACGAGTACAGAGAAGGGCAACAAGATTAGTGAATGGAACAAAGGGGTGCTCTTACGAAGAAAGGCTTAAGTTTTGCAAATTACAGTGTTTGGAGACTAGGTACCAGCGAGGTGATCTGATAGAGGTGTCCTTGAATGGTTTGAGCATGCTTAATGCTGATGGGATTCTTCCTCTCGCTCAGAATAATCACCTGAGAGGGCATAAATTCAAATTGAGGAAAGACAGATGTAGGATAGACGTGCGGAAATTTGCTTTTAGCCAGTGGGTGGTTGGTTGGTGGAACAGACTTCCATCCCTTGTCATGGAAGTTGATAGCCTAAATAAGTTTAAGGCTCAGCTGGACAGGTATTTTGAACGAACAGAGGGGTGAAGTGGAAGTGGTTTTTTTTTTTTTGGCTGATGCTGCATAAGCTTGCTTTCTTGCATCAAATGCCTCTACTAATGCTAATGCTAATACTGTATTCAAGTATGGCGATCTCATCTGAAAAAGAAGACAGTGAGCTTCTTGAAAGGGTCCAAAGATGGGCAACTCGAACGGTGAGATTGGCAGAAGGATAACCGTATTAAGCAGTGAATGTGTTAAACTGCTTCTTATTACCTATGATACATTACAAAACTTACAACAGAGAAATAAAAATGGTGTTATTTTATGCTCTGTACAAACTAAAATAATATAAAGAATGACATTTTGCAGTCTGTTGCCAACTTTATACTAACAGCATTTTGCAATGTGCATTCTCAACATCTTTGTGAATACAATCATACTACAAAATTTTGTAAACAATGCTTACAATTCTTATACAAACAAAAAAATGGAGTATCATTTTTGCAAATTTTATTCAAATGTATATATATATATAAAAAAAAGAGCATGCTATTTTTGAAAAAAAATCTGTGTGATGTCGCTTTGTAATTAGCCAGATTCCAAAAACCATTGAAGGTCTGTGTAATCAATTATATTATGGTTTCTTTTATAAATGGCTTCATTAAAATACTGAATTATATTTTAATCCTTTTCAGATTTTCCCAGAAACTAAAAAAATTGGCTTTCAAGTTGGGACTATAGTAACTATATATATTATTAAAATTTCTTACTTGTGTGTACTTAGCACCATAGCTGCTTTACTAATTTCTCTAACAGCAACTAATGCATTCCACAATTTTCTCCTGGCTTTTGGGTCAACACCTGATGTAGGTTCATCCAAAAAGATAACAGAAGGAGAACCAATTAATGCTATGGCTAGGGATAACTTCCGTTTTGTACCACCACTGAAATAAAAAATAAACACAATACCTGCCTTTTTTAGACATGCAAAATCTATACAGTTAGCAATTGCTGATATTAAATGACTACAATATTTAACAAAGACAAACATGTTTTAATGATATCAGAAAAGACAGATCTTGAATTTAATTCAAGATCTGTACATTCTTTGCACTTATATTGCTGTTTTATTGTTTATCTCTCTCTATCTCTCTCTCTCTCTCTCTCTCTCTCTCTCTCTCTCTCTCTCTCTCTCTCTCTCTTGCATTTAAAGTAGTTTAGTCATACTTTTATTTTATTATTGGTAGTAGCAAAATGATGCAAGGTGGCAAGCTTATACAGTATCAGCTATAAAAAATAAAATTACTTGTTTCATTTGAAAAATTCTAGTAACGCTTCTATTTAAGTGTATCCATCCCTGTAAAAACAGTCTCTCCAGGGCCGAATTGATTGACAAGGCTTTCAACGTGTATTGTGTCTGGGCAGGATTGCAGACATTTTCAAATTTAATCCCAACCTGTGACTTTTCCCCAACATTGCCCTGAACTTGTTAATTAAATCCTCAGATCTCCTGATCTTAATATCATACCTACAACAATACACCTTTCATACCCTTAAAAGATGCTATCTGCTCTTTTAAGACATCATCTATTTTTTCCCCAGGCAGTCATACCCTGTTCCTTTTTATCTTCAAGAGGGGAGCAAGTTCCCCTCCTCTGCTTGATTCAAGCAAATAGTTATGCATGTAGGGACTTTTATGTTGAGATCTTTTATACACAAGATATAAAAGTATTAACTTTGCCAAAATTGTCTCTGAAAGCCTATGTAAGCCCTAGGCTAAGCAAATAATGTGAATGTTTGGATAGAAGACTTATGATTATCATTCCCTGAAGTGAAACTGTGTTTCAATTCAGGGAATGAGTGAGCTTGAAAATTCTAATAAATATGATAATAACATTCTTTATTATCATAATTACTGGTTTCACTGGTTTATTTTTGTTTGATATTTTATAATTGAACTTATAGAATCATAATTAATAGAATGCTATTTCCAATTCAATCAACACACAAAAAATTAAAATAAAGGCGCTTTACAGGTGCCACGTGAGCATATTTCTTATTTGTTCCATTTAGGGTGCAATTTATAAAAGGCTTAATGTTCGGATAATGGGATCAAAAACTTCAGAAGAATACTATTGTTTTGCTAATCGGCTCTAACTTACAAAGCTGTAAGTTAGAGCTGATTAGTGAAACAATAGGTTTAGTGACACATCCAGTTTGTTGAATTTGGGTATACCTAGAAAGCCTGAGGCATACAATTTATATTATTCATTTTCAATTTTATACTGGGTTAAACCATGTTTTTAAAGGCAATTAACCTTCCTTCCTTTCTAAGGCCTTTAGTGAATTCTAAAATACAGGCTCGTATACTCTAAAACGTTTAATGCTTTTTCATAATAGGAAGAGTGATCCAAACTACAGTCCTCCTACCGTTTTCAGCAGGCAAGATTACCAGATCCCTGTCTGCTTTAAATTGCCATTAGGCGAAATCATTTTGGTTTTAGAAAGATCGACTTGCTTGGGGGGGGGGCATTATAATGACAGAAGTTCTTAATTTTGACTCTATCTGCTGCACACTGCAGTACACCCATATCAAGACAACAAGAGATTGACTGTGTAAAGTACAATCTCTACAAATGTGCCTTTCCTGAAATGGTACTGGATAGGTTCACTCCCCACCCACATCTCATGCACTAAAAATCCTGTACCATTGGCAACAGCTTTCATTATCTTCTGTCTAGGCCTTTCCAGTGTTATCAAATGGATTTGAGAGTAAAAGATATCCAGTGTATTGAATGAATTTTGCAAGAAAAAGGTCTCCAGTGTATCGAATTTCCACTGCACAACATATTTTCAGTGGTTTCACAGGTAAAACCAATCCCTGCTGCTATTCATGCTGAGTAATTTACCATAGAGACTGCACTGACTGCAATAAACGTTATTCATAGATGAGAATTTTGCAAGAGGAGGGTGTTTCCACTATCAAATTTCCACTTCACAATGTATTTTCAGTGGTTTCACAGGTAAAACCACACCCTACTGCTATTAATGCAGAGTGATTTATTGTAGCAACTGCACTGACTGCAATAAATGTTATGTGGAACAAACTAAAAGCCATCTACGAGACTTCATAGATGAGTGTTTAATTTCTATTGTTGAGAGAGAGATGTTCAGGAATTACTCCATATTACTATTGCCAACTTCACCGGTTTTAATCATGACTTAGGACTTCACATCTATCTCATTTTTGAGAAATTCATAAGCCAGAAGGTTAGCAGATGGTGTCATAGTATGTTGCACAAGTGGTTATGGGCCTCATGATCATTCATCGTACTCTGGTATTGTTTAAGACTTAAACTGCCCTGACTGCAATGAATGTTACATGGAGCAAACTAATGGCATCTGCGACACTACATAGATGAGCATTTAACTTCTATTCATAAGGAGGGTGCTCAGGAATTGCTCTACATTATTATGCCATCCCACTTACTTTAGCTGTGACTTAGGATTTCATATCAACCTCATTTTTGAGCAGTTCATAAGCCTGATGGATAGCAGGTGGCATCAGAGGACAAGTAGTACAAGTTGTACAAGTAGTTACATGCCATACGATCCTCCTATATTGCTCTGGTACCGCTTAAAAACAAAGTTATTCCTTTGTTTTTAAGCAGTACCATTCCTTCGTTATTCCTCATGTATTGCTTAAAAACAAAGTTTTTACATCGTTGTGATCTTGCTTTTACTTTATTAGGTGCATTAGTATATACACTGTGTTCAAAGAAAGTGCATCATCCCTTAAAATTGTAATTGTTGTCCGAATAACTTAAGTATATGGCAATATTTCTTGCAGATTGCATCAGATAAGACTGACATGCATAGGTGATGATGTAATATTGCATCAGATATATAAGCATGCTCTGCAAGAGTTGCAGTCATTCTTTGCTTGTGTCAGGATGGCGAGTTACGTGCAGTTGATGCCACAAAGAAAGAAAGAGTGCTATTGTTGTTTTATGTGAGAAAGGATGTTCTTTCCATCATATTGCTTATAGAGTGTCTTGTAATCAGTCGACAGTAAGTAGATTTCTTACTCAAGAATACTCATTCTGCTGATAGGAAAAAAAAGTCTGTCTGCATGTAATAACTGAACTCCCAGTACTATCTTCTCTGGAATAATTTCTTGGAAACTTTTTGAAAAGCCTGAAAATATTCCTCAAGCTTAATTAATTGAGCCTCATTCTGAGGCCCAAAAATTCATTCTAAGATCCAAGTACTCATGACAATAATATAAAATATGAATCCATGTCTCCAGAGCTGTGCAGTGACACTGCATCCTTTCCGAAACACCCAGATGATTCAGTGAACTCGAGGAAAGAACATTAGAAGGCTAATAGACTATTGACATGAATTCTGCATAAAAGTTAAAGATGTTGAAATAAACAGTGTAATTTACCTGCTAGTTAATGATAATCGTTTTCCTTTGTAAACAGGCTAATCTTATTGGACAATTTATGTAGTTACTTATGACCATATTATTTGTCTTCAACTCATGATGACTTCATAAGATAAGTGGCTCCTTGCACCACGTTTAGTCTTATTCATGTCATATGGCTCATTGTGCCATTTGCTTGTCCTGTGGTTCCTTGTGCCACAATTTATATTTCTGTACATCGTATGAATCTGTATATTATTTGTATATCGTATGAATCGGTATATTATCTATACATCGTATGAATCGGTATATTATCTGTATATCGTATGAATCGGTATATTATCTGTATATCATATGAATCTGTATATAATATATATGTATATAGTGAAGTTGCCAGTTTCACAGAGTTCCCAAAGAATGATGGATCATCATCGTAGTTCAGTAAGAATCTTTTTCCATACAACAAAAAGTCATGCTTAATAATGTCAAAGTTTTTTACAAGAAGAAAACCGCTTTGAGGTACTTAACATTAGTAGAGGCATATGATGCAAGAAAGCAAGCTTATTCAGCATCAGCCAAAAAAAAAAAAAAAAAAACACAACCACTACTCCCATTTCACCCCTCCGTTCGTTTGAAATACCTGTCCAGCTGAGCCTTAAATTTGTTTAGGCTATCAACTTCAACAACAAGTGATGGAAGTCTATTCCACAAACCAACTGCCCGCTGGCTAAAGGCAAATTTCCGCACATCTATCCGACATCCGTCCTTCCTCAATTTGAATTTATGCCCTCTCAGGTGATTATTCTGAGCAAGAGGAAGAATCCCATCGGCATTGAGAATGCTCAAGCCATTCAAAGCCTTATACACCTCTATCAGATCACCTCGCCGATGCCTAGTCTCCAGACTCTGTAATTTGCAAAACTTAAGCCTTTCTTCGTAAGAGCAACCCTTTGTTCCATTCACTTATCTTGTTGCCCTTCTCTGTACTCGTTCCAGCAGCTCTACATCCTTCTTGAAAGGAGGCCTCCAGACCTGTATACAGTACTCAAGGTGTGGGCTGACCAATGCCTTATACAAGGGAATAATCACATCCCTATCCCTGCTAGAAAAATTCCTGTATATCATTGACAAGACACCATGAGCTACTCTTGCAGCTCGTCTGCACTGCTCAGAGAACTTCATATCTGCCTGCACAATTACCCCCAGGTCCTTTTCATTCTCTACCACTGTCAGCGTAGTACCACAGAGTTGATACGTTGATCTGGGGTTACTGTTTCCCATATGTAGTACTTTACATTTGTCAATGTTAAACTTCATTTGCCACCTTTCAGCCCATCTGCTCAACCTTTCCAGATCCTGTTGCAGCAGCATAGCATCAGTAGTGTCCTTAACAACCCTGCCAACCTTTGTATAGTCTGCAAACTTGGACATTAAGCTTGATATACCATCATCAATATCATTTATAAATACAGAAAACAACAATGGACCCAACACTGAACCCTGAGGAACTCCACTAATAACATTAGTCCACGTTGAGCAGTGTACATTGATTACCACTCTCTGTCTTCTGTCACTCAATCATCCCTTTATCCATAGCAGCAATTTGCCTCCAATGCCACACTGCTCCAATTTGTGCAGCAGTCTTCCATGCGCAACAGTATCAAAAGCCTTTCTAAGATCCAAATATATAATATCAAAGTTATTCCCTGCATCCAGTTCTTTTGTGACTACATCATAGTATCCAATCAAATTGGTCAGACAAGACCTGCCCTTAGCAAAACCATGCTGTGTCTGATCTATAACTGAATTCTTGTCTAGATGATCCTGCAGTGCTTCTTTAACCAGTGTCTCCATTAATTTTCCTGGAACTGAAGTTAAACTAACAGGTCTATAATTACTTGTGTCAGCCTTTGATCCTCCTTTGTGAATTGGGGTTACATTTTCACATCTCCAGTCTATGGGTACCTCCCCTGAGTCCAAAGAAACTCTCATAATTATGGCTAGGGGTTTGCTTACTTCCTCTGCTGCCTCCTTTAACATAACTGGATAGATCCCATCCACCCCGGGTGCCTTTTTTATGTTTATCCTCAACAATTTCTCCTCCACTTTCCTCTCAGTTATTAGAGAATCAACTAGCTCACTGCCAATGTTTACTTCACCTACGACATTCCCCTTCCTGAATAACTCCTCATGGGTGAATGTAGATGCAAAATACTCATTTAGATTGTTAGCCACCTGAGCAGGATCCTCAACTGTTGAACCATCAACATCCAGTGGACCAATCTGATTCATCCCTTTCCTTCTTGAGTTTAAATAGGTAAAGAACTCTTTTCTGTTTTTCTTTGCATCCTTTGCCAAGGATTTCTCATAATCTGCCTTTGCCTGCCTAATCTCCTTTGTGACTTGGTTACAGACCAACTTATATCTATCATAGGCTTCCATGTCACCCATTAATTTGTATGTATCCCATGCATTTTTCTTCTCTGCCATATGTCTCATTAGTTCATCTGACAACCATTTAGGCCTGAACCTTGAACAATATTTCTTGGTTGGTATGTAAAGCCTGGTAGCTTCCGAGATTAGTTCCTTGAATGCTTCCCATTTTGAATTTGCTGTTGGTAACATCATCATCAGTTGGTCCCACTGTATAGAATTTAAATACTGTATCAGCCCATCATAGTCGCCTTTACGAAAGCAAAAACCCTTCCCTTTACCTCTGATGGTAGTTACCTCCTTGAGTAAATCCCACTTCAGCACACTATGATCACTGCCACCTAGTGGTTCCTTTATCTGCAGATTCTTAATGCATGAAGAATCACAACTGATAATCAGATCAAGAGTATTACTCCCTCTAGTTGCCTCCCGAACATGCTGGTGTAGAAAACAATCATCCAATAAATCCACAAAAGCCTTGCTAGTGTGTGAATGACCACCCCACAAATTCCAGTCAATATCTGGGAAATTAAAATCCACCATTTTAAGACTCTGATTTACTGGCCCATTCTATTTCCCTGTACAGTATCTTATTATACTCATCAGAGTCATTAGGCCTATAGCACACTCCTACACTCAATTTTGATTTATCTATGCTTATGTCACACCAAACTGACTCGACACTGCCCTGTCCATCGATGTCGACTGCCTTCACTTCCTTGGATTTTATGTGTTTCTTAACTAATAGCATAACCCCTCCTCCCTTCCTATCCTGTCTATCCTTTCTGTAGACGTTGTACTCCCGAAATTCCAGTTCTGCATTCCTTATATCTGTGTGACACCACGTCTCTGATATCCCAACAATATCTGCCTTTGATGTTTTGAGCAATACCTCAAATTCATCAAATTTATTTACTAAACTCCTAGCATTGGTGTACACGCAAGTATACATGCACCTGTTTCTATTCTTAGCTACCCTAACAGAACCCATGTGTTTACTTGTACCGCAATGACTTCCAGCAGTCTCTGAAATATCCTGCAACTTGTTTTTCAGGCTTCTGCTCATTCCAATTGAAGCAGTGCAAGAATCTCTTTCACTTCTGCCAGTGGCTACTGTTAATCTATTAGTCTTTGTCTCCCCCAAAGATAGCAGTTTTCTGACCCATCTAACACTGCCTCAATAGCATCAGCAAATATTCTTGCACCCTTTCTATTTAAGTGTATCCCATCCCTGTAGAAGCAATCTCTCCTGTTAACAAGTACAGTCCAGGCTGAAAAAAATTCTACCCCTTGAGCCTTGCACAATCTTTCCAGGGCCGAATTGATCGACAAGGCTCTCATCATATACTCCCTCCTATCGTGTCTGGGCAGAATTGCAGACACTTTCAAATTCAACCCTATTTCACGGCTTTTTTTCAACAGTGACCTGTACTTGTTAAGTAATTCCGCTGGTCTCCTACTCTTAATATCATTAGTGCCAACGTGTACAACTATATCACCTTTTGTGCCCTTAAAAGATTATATCCGCTCTACAACGTCATCAACCTTTTCCCCTGGCAGACATACTTCGATGTTTCTTTGCTCAGATAAGACTTTATATAAGTTGTCTGATTCAATCATGTTCTGATTAATTACATTAGCGTTACATGTTAACGGCAAAACACTAGATCTAACGGCACCTCCGTAGCCAGGTGGGCAGGAGCTGCAGTGCGTAGCACACACACGTCTTGATTAGACCGGGGTTCGAGCCCGTGCCCACCAAATACAGAGGATGCGGAAAGGTCAGGGAATGACCACCGCATATCCCCGGAGCAATATGGCCTTAGTTGCTAATGCTCCTAAAAACCAAATAACAATAACAACAATAAGTAGATCTAACAATACTTCCAATGGCCATAGCACAACACCGAGAAATAACATATTTGGAATTAAAAGACTATCGAATTTCCCTGATGCCACATTCCTCAGATGATATGCGAATGTTCAGAGATTTTAATTGTATAAAACTTTATATCTTCAGTAATTTTTTCACATTCTTTCTGATCATTGTTATTATCGACTCATAAAAAATCATTTTTGTTAAGCACAACTTTGTCTGTTTGTTATTTGGTTTTTAGGAGCATTAGCAACTAAGGCCATATTGCTCCGGGAATATGCGGTGATCATTCCCAACTTTGTCAGTAACATTTTGCACATCTTTATAAAGAGGATTGTTATTAACCATCCAGTTCAAAGCATTATTCATTCTCTCTTTTGAAACATCAAATTCTCTTATAATGTTGAGATTCTCAAGCTCTTCTGTTACTATGAGACCTGAAGATTCCGATGATCATGGAAACATATTTGGCAGGTTCTCTGTTAACTTCAAAAATATCTTGCACAAACAGAACAGCTTGTCCTTTAAATTCATACTGTGCAAATATGCCACTGTACTTGATAATTTTCACAAATGGAATGATTCATGAAAGTAATCTCTGCTCATATTGTGACAACACTATGATTTCCCAAAGAATATCTCCTGGATATAAATTGTTCCAGTAACCTTTCGATAACCACCTTCAGGTGGTTATCAAAGTTTTCCATGCAAATGGGACTTGCATCGATGACAGAGAATTAATGAATTCTTTTGTAAGATTTTTACAGGAAGATAATCTGGAGCTTTATGAGATTCGAGGGGACAGTTACTTGATTTGGATAGCACCTTTTCATGACTATACCACACACCTGATCTGCAAACACATTTTCCTTAAAAAATGTTCTATTTGGTACGAATCTCCAAGTGTTTGATTAAAATGTGATTCGTTGTCTGTACATTGTCATTTATTGCGAGAATTTGGTGTTTCTGTATGCCTATGTTTCCTTTGTGATTCATGGTTGTTTAACCTAAGTGCATCACAAGTCATTAGATTCTTCTGAAATCCGTTGCACTTTCTTCTCATGATATTTTTTCCCTGCTTTTTTTAACCGATGCTTATGTTGAGTTGTTGTTTTGTTTCACCATGATTTACTGCAAATGGAATTTAAGCATGTAAAGAAATGCATCGAAATTAGGAATCATCAAAGGGACTAGAAAGGTTTTGAATGTTGAGAAATTAATTATTTTCATATTTGTATTGTATATTCTTTAGAAAATATTTTCTGATTAATTAGAGTTTAAAATTCTTATAATTAAGCTTTTGTAAGAGAAAACTGTTAGGGGGCATACAGTCTTCTCTTACAAAAGCTTAATTGAAATTATTCTAATGAGGATGTATTGCTTCTTCAAAGAATTTGCAGAATGTGTCCGTCAGTTATTCTGAAATTTCGTGTCCATTACAGCTTTCCATTATCACTTTTCCTATACCTAAACATTATATTTACATTTTATTTAATTTATTTTTATTATTTTTTATGAATAGAAATTTTCAAACATTTTTTATAAATAAAATATGATTGAAAATTTATGTGAAAAGATTTTTGCCAACAAAAAATCTTTACACAATGCAAGGATAGATGATAAAATCTTGCATGCTTTATATGTATATTACATGCATACAACCATGTAAAGCAGATAGCTGATATGAGGCATGTAATAGCTGCACAGTGGACCATGCGATGGATTAACTCAAATTTAATTGGAAACATTATTATATCAAAAGAGATTGTTTACAAAATTACACCCTTCTAAACAAATAAGAAGTGGGGAAAGGGTCCGAAATCTGGGTCAGGTATAAATCCAGGTAGCTGATATATGACATGCAATGGCTGCACGGTGCAAAACTTGATAGATTTAGCTCAAATTTGGATAGTAGTAGTAGTAGTAGTAGTAGTGGCATGTGATGCAAGAAAGTAAATGTATGAGCTTACGCAGCATCAGCCAAAAAAAAAAAAAAAAAAATCACACCATTCCCTCCAAATGCCTGTCCAGTTCCTCCTTAAATTTATTCAACCTATCAACTTCCACAACGACAGATGGAAGTTTGTTCCAGCAATTAACCACGAGCTGGCTAAAGGCAAATTTCCGCACATCTATTCTACATCTGTCCTTTCATAATTTGAATTTATGCCTCCTTAGGTTCGTAATCTGAACAAGTGGAAGGATCCCATCAGAATTCAGCGTGCTGAACCCATTCAAGGCCTTATACACCTCAATCAGATCACCGCGCAGGTGCCTAGACTCCAGCCACTGCAATTTGCAGAGCTTAAGCCTCTCTTGATAAGAGGATCCCTTCATTCCCCTCACCAATCTTGTTGCCCTTCTCTGTACACGCTCAAGTAAATCTACATCCTTCCTAAAATGAGGCCTTCAGACCTGTACGCAGTACTCAAGGCGTGGCCTGACCATTGCCTTATACAGAGGGATAATCACCTCCTTTTCCCTGCTAGCAAAATTCCTATATATCATTGACAAAACCCCATGACCTGCCCTGGCAGCCTGTCTGCATTGCTCAGAAAACTTCATATCTGCCTGCACAATTACTCCCAGGTCTTTTTCATTTTCTACCACCTTACGTGTAGTACCACACAGTTGGTACATTTCTCTGGGGTTACTTCTACCCATATGCAGTACTTTGCATTTGTCAAGGTTAAACTTCAGTTGCCACTTCTTAGCCCATCTGCCCAAATTATCTAGATCCTGCTGCAGTAGCACACTGCCATTACTGTCATTAACAACCCTGCCAACCTTTGTATCATCTGCAAACTTCGACATTAAGCCTGATATACCTTCATCAATATCATTGATAAATATACAAAACAACAGTGGACCTAGCACCGAACCCTGTGGGACACCACTAATAACATTAGTCCAAGAAGAGCAGCACCCATTGATTACCACCCTCTGTCTTCTCGCACTTAACCATTCTTTTATCCATTGTAGCAACTTACCCTTAATACCATTCTGCTCCAATTTGTACAATAGTCTTCCATGCGCAACAGTGTCCAAAGCTTTCCTGAAATCCAAATATATGATATCAAAATTATTTTTTGCATCCAGTTCCTTTGTAACCACATCATAATATCCTATCAAATTTGTCAGACAAGACTTTCCCTTAACAAACCCATGCTGTGTCTGAATTATTGCTGCAGTCCTGTCTAGATGATCCTGCAATGCATCTTTAACCAGCGACTCCATTATTTTACCCGGAACAGAAGTTAAACTAACTGGTTTGTAATTACTCGTGTCACCCTTCGATCCCCCTTTGTGAATTGGGGATACATTTGCACATCTCCAGTCCGTGGGAACCTCCCCTGAGTCCAAGGATGCTCTCATAATTATGGCTAAGGGTTTGCTTAGTTGCTTTGCCGCCTCCTTTAATATAACTGGATAGATCCCATCCACCCCAGGTGCTTTTCTTACGTTTAACTTCAACAATTTCTCTTCCACTTTGCTCTCAGTTATTACAAAATCATTAAGTATCCTGCTATAATTTGATAACCTTCTGCCATTTTCAAACCTTAATAATTCCTCATGTGTGAATGTAGATGCAAAATACTCATTCAGTTTGTTTGCTATCTGAGCAGGATCATCAAAAGTCGAACCATCGATGTCAAGTGGACCAATCAGATTCATCCCCTTCCTTTTAGAGTTTATATAAGTAAAGAAATCCTTGCTGTTTTTCTTAGCATCTTTTGCCAAGGATTTCTCGTAATCTGCCTTCGCCTGCCGAACCTCCTTTGTGACCTGATTACAGATTAACTTATATCTGCCAGCTTCTGAGTCGCTTGATAATTTATATGCATCCCATGCATTTTTTTTCTCTGTTATGAGTCTCATTAGTTTATTTGACAACCATTTAGGCCTAAACCTTGAACAATATTTCTTAATAGGTATGAAACTTTTAGTAGCTTCCACGATTAATTCCTTGAATGCTTCCCACTTAGAATTTACTGTTGGTAACATCGTCAGTTGATCCCACTGTACAGAATTTAAAAACTGTCGGAGACCACTGTACTCGCCTTTACAGAAGCAAAAACCCTTTCCTTTACCCCTGACGGTAATTAAATCTTTAAGTAAATCCCACGTCAGTACACTGTGATCACTGCCACCTAGTGGTTCTTGTATCTGCAAATTCCTAATACATGAATGATCACTGCTGATAACCAGATCAAGAGTATTACTTTCTCTGGTTGCCTCTCGAACATGCTGCTGCAGAAAACAATCATCCAATAAATCCACAAAAGTCTGACTAGTGTGTGAGCGCCCAACCCACAAGTTCCAGTCAATATCTGGGAAGTTAAAATCCCCCATTATAAGACATTCCGATTTACTAGCCCACTCTATTTCTCTGTACAAATGTTCATTGTACTCATTAGGCCTATAACACACTCCTACTCTTATTTTTGCTTTCGCAGTGCTTATGTCACACCAAACTGACTCAACAGTGCACTGTTCATCTATATCAACTGGATACACTTCTTTTGATTTTATGTTTTTCTTTATTAACAGCATAACACCTCCTCACTTCCTATCCTGTCTATCCTTTCTGTACACATTGTACTGCCCAAATTCCAGTTTGGCATTCCTTATATCTGTGTGACACCACGTCTCCGATATCCCAACAATATCCGCCTTTGATGTCTTGACCAACACTTCAAATTCATCAAATTTATTCACTATACTTCTAGCATTCGTATACATGCACCTATTCTTATTCTTAGTTACCCTAACACATTCCATATACCCACCTGTTTCTTGATGACTGCCATCCGTCCCTGAAATCCCCAACACCCCTCGCTCCAGGTCGCTACTTATTCTAATAGAAGTTGTGCAAGAATCACCTTCACCTCTGCCTACGGCTACTGTTAAATTATTAGTCCTTGTATCCCCCCAAGCTATCAGTTTTCCGACCCACCCAACACTGCCTCACTAGCATCAGCAAATATTCTTGCACCCTTTCTATTTAAGTGTATCCCATCCCTGTAGAAGCAGTCTCTCCTGTTAACAAGTACAGTCCAGGCTGAAAAAAATTCTATCCCTTGAGCCTTGTATAATCTTTCCAGGGCCGAATTGATCGACAAGGCTCTCATCATATACTCCCTCCTATCATGTCTGGGCAGAATTGCAGACACTTTCAAATTCAACCCTAATTCACAGCTTTTTTTCATCAGTGACCTGTACTTGTTAAGTAATTCTGCCGGTCTCCTACTCTTAATTTTGTGCCCCTAAAAGATGATATCTGCTCTACAACGTCATCAACCTTTGCCCCTGGCAGACATACCCTGGTCCTGTTCCACCTATCCTTTTTACAAAGCATGTTTCCCATTTCCCTGACAATAGAGTCACCAACTACTAGTTCCTGTGGGACCAGCGCATTCTGCCTTGGGGGTTGCCGCTGTGTTGCGTGATGACCAAGTGCAAGCTCTGGCGTTGATGTGGGCAACGCCAGAGCTTGTCAAAATATAGAATGCATTATCACACAAATTAGGAATATGTACAAAGTTTCAGCCTTCTATCTCTATTGGACGTGACTAAAAAAGTGATTGGCAGATTTGATGACAGAGGCATGAGCAAATATAAGGTATATAATGAGATATAAAACAGGACTGAGTTTTTGAAGGATCGAAGTTAACAAAATTAAAGAGTGAAATTAACTAGATTATCTTTGCCCCACTGGAGAATTACTTGGAGACCAGCATTTAAGGAATTTGTGGTAGATATTTGAGAAACTGAAGCTATTTGTGAAGAGCAGGGTTTCTCAAACAGAAAGATGGAATATAATGTGCTATTGTAAGGAAAACTCTGTAGAGATGGTGTCCAGTCAGTAGTAGAAGGTCATTAATATACAAGAGGGAAAAGAGTGAGAGAAAGAACTGAACCTTGGGAAACACCAGCATTAGTGGAAAAGTCAGAAGACAGAGCCATCTACCATCACCAGCAGAGAGAGAGAGAGAGAGAGAGAGAGAGAGAGAGAGAGAGAGAGAGAGAGAGAGAGAGAGAGTGTGCACGCTGGATATCCAATTGCAAGAAACAGTCAACAATCCATAATATGGAAGCCATTAGAAAACCTTCATACAGTAGATGTCAAAATAACAGCACATTGAGATCAGATGTATACATACAGCACACATCTTGCAGTGCCGAAAAAAAGAAAACGGCAAGTCACGTGATTACTGTATTTGTTTACAGTTGCCATTTTCAAAGTGAATTCTGTACTGATATCACAGATTATACTGCTGTTTTACATTTATTTTAAATTAAAAACCCTCACAATGGATTTTTTAATTTAAAAACCCATTGTGAATAACTCATAATAAATCTCATATATAGAAGAAAAGAAGAACAACATTAAAGCTTAGTGACAAACTTGATACAGTCGATTCCGGTTATTTGGGACACATCAGGACTAGTGCATTTTGGCCCGATTAAGCGGCTGCCCAATTATCCGAAGTTTCACGTAAATAGTTAAAAATACAATGTACTCCCCTCGCCCTTTACAATTGGTTCACTGTTCAATCACGTTACGATGGAGTCACCATTTAAAGTACCGATCACTATACGATGTGTAATAATCGCCGGTCATTGTGATCACGTTTGTGAATTGAATTTTAATTCTATTAAACAGTGATTGTAATTAGCGAAAATAGGAGGAATATTATCCATAGGCTATAAAAGTAACGATATATTAAGTACAAATTTACCCTTTATTACCTTACCAATTAAAAAATTAAATGATACGTGAAATTCAGAAGAATATACGTGATAATTGAAATAATTAATACGTACTGTAATATGTACATACTAACTAAACTAGTTGACATTTCTGTTCAATGTCATTTGTGGTGGGGGTTAATATTTAAAACAGTAAAAAGCTAAGCAATCAATAACAAAGAACACCGCACACACACACAAATTGCAAGTAACACGATATGCACAAGTGAGAAGTAACAAATTCCGAAGCTTTAAAAATAGGAATGAAGAGAAGAGCCTGAAAATTATTTTTTTTTTATATGATTGAAGATTCCATAGAAGTGTAAACACATTTCACCATAATAACCCACAGAATTCCAGCTGTCTGTATTATCGCAAATTCAATAAGATCGAGTTTACTATCAGTTTATGATAGATTTCAATAACACAAAAGCCCAATAAACAGGTGACTGCTAATTGTTTTTATTGTTTTATGGTTGTGACCTCCAGAAATTCGGCCGAACTACGTGGTACGGTTGGGGACAATCGTAGGGTAATCTTCAGTGCTGCGGTCTTCTGCCCCGATTAAACGCCATTTTGTCCCAATTAAGCGAAGTAAATCCTGGCTATTTTCTCGATTGGGTTCTGTTTTTTAAGATTTGCCCCATATAAACGGCTGCCCCGATTAACCGGTGGCCCAAATAACCGGAATCCACTGTATATCCAAACTATTACATTAGGGTCACCCGGAATGTTAATTCATATACCCATATGTATTGTGTCTGTAAATTGCGTGTGTTCTCTCCTCAATTTTCCTATTTTTCTGGATGAAAAACCACAGTTTCTGGGGGAAAAACCTTGCTATCTATGCCTGAGACCCACTAACTCAGCCACGGAATGAAAAAAGCTTATAAAAGTTCCTTGTGTCATCAACGGGATTCAAACCTGGGCCTTTTCCAGTCAGTGTGGGAAGGATAGTGACGATACCACTGTGCTATGCGTACAGACTAAACTTGAGATAATAAAGAAAATAGAATGGGGTAGTAGTGTATTAATGCCAAAATATAACATTGGATTGTCAACGTGTTTTATAATTTTTTTATGTGCAGTTAATAAAATTGCATTCTTAATCTCTCTATTTCTTAGTTGGCCTCATTATTTCTGCATTAAATACATTAAAAATGAAACTTTCTAGCTAATGGAAAAAATTGAAATAACAGCATCTTGAATCCCCCAAGGTGCTGTTATTTCGAAAGTCTACCGTACCAAGCATAATTAAAACTCTTAGAAATGCCAAGAGCAACTGCCTGAGTTTCACCAAACTTTTCCATTGAATTTGTCCATAGATAGATTTGTTTTTTTTTTTTTTTTGTTTGGTTTTGATTTTATTGGAGCATTAGCTACTAAGGCTATAATGCGCCAAGACCAGCCATAGATAGATAACCTTAGCCAATATACTACATGGATCAATACTTATGGAATCCATACTGGCGATCACTGATCAGATGGAGCTTTCAATATCATTTTGAAAGTTTTTAATTTGCAGTATTCCACATAAGTGGAAATTGGAAGGAAGTTGTTTACCAAGATCATCAATACAAGAGTTAGATGGAGCAATATGGCCTTAGTTGCTAATGCTCCTAAAAACCAAATAACAACAACAACAAGAGTTAGAAGAAAAGTAGGATGCTAGTAAATTGTCTTTATTTTTACTAAAGGGGCAATAGAACCATCAGGTTTTAAAAGAAGTGGAAGTATAGATGGGCAAAGTCCTGGTCAACAGCTTTGTCAAGAGACCGGAATGCTCAACTAACATATGGACAAGAAAACAAGTTCTTTACTTTTAGCCTCTTCAAAATCTAGTTCTGATTAATTAATCCAATAGATTTTCAGGTGGATTGTGGAGTAAAGGATTTCAAACCTTGTAGGGTAATAATTTATTATTCTAATAATAATTATAATAATTTATTATTCTTGTAGAATAAAAAATTATTTTCACTGACATGATCTGAGCCAACAATGACATCAGAAGTTTTAAAACAGTAATCCAACCTAGGAAAAGAAGAACAGAAATCTGCAGATCATTCCATTTTGCATTCTTGTAATGCCAAACAACACGAAGTTGAGAATGGCCACAACAAAAAGGCTCCATTGGAGAAGACATCGCCAAGGCTTGATCTGAGGTGCTTAGAGGATCATTCACTTCAACCAAGTGCTTTAAATGTTGTATGTGAAAAGTGTTGGGTGCGTGGCTGGGATCTGGTAGGCAAATGAACAATCTGTGAGCTCATAGGTAACTTCAAAGCCTCAGAATCTCAACCAGCTGGATTCACATGACTAGAAAACTGAAGCCAGCTGAAGTTGTTAATGTTAGAATTGCCAAGGAAAATTACCTCACTGTTAAGAAAGTCGGACTGGAGAAAGTCAAAGAGTTCTAATTAATTCGTGGAGTTGGGAGAATGATAAACAGAATTAGCATTAGCATTAGTAGGGCATATGATGCAAGAAAGCAAGCTTATAGAGAAATCAGCCAAAAAAAAAACAGCCTTCCCATTTCACTCATTTATTCATTCCAAATGTTTGTCTAGTTCTGCGTTGAACTTATTTAAGTTGCTGACCTCCACTACGACAGATGGAAGTTTGTTCCAGCTATCAAAAAACTGCTGGCTAAAGGTGATTTTTCACACATCTATTCTACAGTTGTCTTTCCTCAATTTGAATTTATGCCTTCTCAGGTAAATAATCTGAACAAGAGGAAGTATCCCATTAGCATTGAGCTTGCTCAATCCATTCAAGCCTTATACACCTCAATTAGATCACCTCATGGTGCCTAGTCTCCAGAAGCTGCAATTTGCAGAACTTAAGCCTTTCTTGGTAACACCAACCTTTTGTTCCACTCACCAATCTCATTGACCTTCTCTGTACTCGTTCCAGCAGATCTATATTCTTCCTAAAATGAGGCCTCCAGACCTATATACAGCACACAAGGTGTGGCCTGACCACTGCCTTATACAAGGGGACAATCACTTCCCTTATCCCTGCTAGCAAAATTCCTGTATATCATTGACAAGATACCATGAGCTACTCTTGCAGCCTTTTTGCACTGTCAGAAAACATATCTGACTGCACAATTACCCCCATATCCTTTTCATTCTCCATTACTCTGAGTGTAGTACCACCCAGCTGATATGGTACTCTGGAGTTACTGCTACCCAAATGCAGTACATTTAATCTGTCAATGTTAAACTTCAGTTGCCACCTGTCAGCCCATCTGCTCAACTTTTCCAGATCCTGCTGCAGTAGCATACTATCATTACTGTCATTAACAACCCTGCCAACCATGTATCGTCTGCAAACTTAGACATTAACCCTGATATACCTTCATTAATATTATAGATAAATACCAAAAACAACAATGGGCCCAACACTGAACCCGGGGGGACTCCACTAATAACATTAGTCCATGATGAGCAGTGTCCATTGATAATCATTCTCTGTCTTCTCCCATTCAACCATCCTTTTATCCATTGTAGCAACTTGCCCTTAATGGCATGCTGCTCCAATTTGTAGAGTAGCCTTCCATGTGCCACAGTATCAAAAGCTTCGTTAAAATCCAAGAATATGGTATCAAAATTATTTTTTGTATCCAATTCCTTTGTCACCATAGTAGCCATCAAGTATCAAATCAAATTTGTCAGACAAGACTTCCCCTTAACGAACCCATGCTGTGTCTGAACTATTACTGCAGTCTTGTCTAGATGATCCTGCAATGTTTCTTTAACTAGTGATTCCATTATTTTCCCCAGAACACAAGTTAAACTAACAGGTCTGTAGTTACTTGTGTCACCTTTTGAAATCCCTTTGTGAATTGGGGACACATCTGCACATCTCTAGTCCATGTGGACCTCCCCAGAGTCAAGGAAGCTTTCATAATTATGGCTAAGGGTTTGCTTACTTCCTTTGCTACCTTCTTTAATATAACTGGATAGATCCCATCCACCCCAGGTACCTTCCTTATGTTTAACTTCAACAATTTCTCCTCCATTTAACTCTCAGATATTACAAAACCATGAAGCTCCCTGTTATAGTTTGATAAACTTCTGGCATTCCCCTCCTTGAATAACTCCTCATATGTGAATGTAGATGCCAAATGCTCATTGAGTTTATATGCTACCTGAGCATGATCATCAATAGTCAAACCATCTATGTTAAGTCAACCAATCTGATTCATCCCTTTCCTTTTAGAGTTTACATAAGTAAAGAACTCTTTTCTGGTTTTCTTTGCATCCTTTGCGAAAGATTTCTTGTAATCTGCCTTCGCTTACCTAATCTCCTTTTTTGACTTGATTACAGACTAGCTTATATCTACTATAGGCTTCTGTGTCGCCTAATAATTTATATGCATCCCATGCATTTTTCTTTTCTGCCACGAGCCGCATTAATTCATCTGATATCCATTTAGGCCTAAACTTTGAACAATATTTCTTAGTTGGCATGCAAAGCTTAGTAGCCTCAATACCAAGTCCCTGAAGGCTTTCCATTTAGAATTTACCATTGGTAACATCATCAGCTGATCCCACTGTATAGAATTTAAAAACTGTCTGAGATCACTGTAGTCACCTTTGCGAAAACAAAAACCCTTCCCTTTACCCTTTATGGTAGTTACATTTTTAAGTAAATCCCACATAAGTACACTGTGATCACTGTCACCTAGTGGCTCCTTTATCTGCAAATTCTTAATGTATGAATAATCACTGCTGATAATCAGATCAAGAGAATTACTCCCTCTGGTTGTCCCTCGTGTTGCTGTAGAAAACAATCCTCCAATAAATCCACAAAAGTCTTGCTAGCTTGCAAGTGACCAATCCATAAGTTCCAGTCAATATCTAGAAAGTTAAAAACCCCATTACAAGACATTTCGATTTACTGGCCCACTCTATTCTCTGCAGAACTGTTCATTGTACTCATCAGAGTCATTAGTCCTATAACACACTCCTACTCTCATTTTCCCTTTCCCAGTGTTTATGTTGCACTTCCTTAGATTTTGTGTTTCTTACCTACAGCATAACCCCTCCTCCTTTCCTACTATGTACATCCTTTCTGTACACATTGTACTCCACAAATTCCAATTCTGCACTGCTTATATCTGTATGACACCATATCTGCCTTTGATGCCTTGATCTGCACTTCAAATTCATCAAATTTATTTTCTATACTTCTAGCATTGATGTACATGCAAGTATACATGCACCTGTTCTTACTCTTAGTTACCCTAACACGGGCCATGTATTTACTTGTTCGATGATGACTCCCAGCAGCTCTTGAAATCGCCAGAAACTTGCTCTCTAGGCTGCTGCTCATTACAATAGAAGCAGTGCAAGAATCACTTTCGCCTCTGCCTGTGGCTACTGTTAATCTTTTAGTCTGTGAATCCCCCACCAAGCTAGCTGTTTTCCGACCCACCTAAGACTGCGTCGATAGAATCAGCAAATATTGTTGCACCCTTTCTATTTAAGCGTATCCCATTCCTGTAGAAGCAGTCTCTTCTGTTAGCAAGCACTTGGTGGATAAGAGAGCAAAGAACAGGGACAAGGTGTTTTTTTTTCACATATGTGAATACAAAGAAGAAAAAAGAAGAAATCAAATCAGACCCTTGTGTAATGGGTGAAGGACAGTCTTAGATAGCCCAGTTGATATTGCAGATGAATTCAACACATACTTTGAACTGATATTCACAGGAGAATGACCATTCATACCTAACAAAAAGAAACTGTGAGTGAAGCTTGAAAGCACGAAATTAGTGA